>NC_081291.1:208615495-208918526 GCF_030435805.1 Mustela lutreola
CTCATCTCTTATTACAGTCTTTGGCTTAAAATCTAATTGATCTGATATAAGGATTGCCACTCCTGCTTTCTTCTGATGTCCATTAGCATGGTAAATTCTTTTCCACCCCCTCACTTTAAATCTGGAGGTGTCTTCGGGCTTAAAATGTGTTTCTTGGAGGCAACATATAGATGGGTTTTGTTTTTTTATCCATTCTGATACCCTGTGTCTTTTGACAGGGGCATTTAGCCCATTCACATTCAGGGTAACTATTGAGAGATATGAATTTAGTGCCATTGTATTGCCTGTAAGGTGACTGTTACTGTATATGGTCTCTGTTCCTTTCTGATCTACCACTTGTAGGCTCTCTCTTTGCTTAGAGGACCCCTTTCAATATTTCCTGTAGAGCTGGTTTGGTATTTGCAAATTCTTTCAGTTGTTGTTTGTCCTGGAAGCTTTTAATCTCTCCTTCTATTTTCAATGATAGCCTAGCTGGATATAGTATTCTTGGCTGCATGTTTTTCTCGTTTAGTGCTCTGAAAATATCATGCCAGCTCTTTCTGGCCTGCCAGGTCTCTGTGGATAAGTCAGCTGCCAATCTAATATTTTTACCATTGTATGTTACAGACTTCTTTTCCCGGGCTGCTTTCAGGATTTTCTCTTTGTCATTGAGACTTGTAAATTTTACTATTATGTGACGGGGTGTGGGCCTATTCTTATTTATTTTGAGGGGCATTCTCTGAACCTCCTGAATTTTGATGCTTGTTCCCTTTGCCATATTGGGGAAATTCTCCCCAATAATTCTCTCCAGTATACCTTCTGCTCCCCTCTCACTTTCTTCTTCTTCTGGAATCCCAATTATTCTAATGTTGTTTCGTCTTATGGTGTCACTTATTTCTCGAATTCTCCCCTCGTGGTCCAGTAGCTGTTTGTCCCTCTTTTGATCAGCTTCTTTATTCTCTGTCATTTGGTCTTCTATATCACTAATTCTTTCTTCTGCCTCATTTATCCTAGCAGTGAGAGCCTCCATTTTTGATTGCACCTCATTAATAGCTTTTTTGATTTCAACTTGGTTAGATTTTAGTTCTTTTATTTCTCCAGAAAGGGCTTTTATATCTCTCGAGAGGGTTTCTCTAATATCTTCCATGCCTTTTTCGAGCCCGGCTAGAACCTTGAGAATTGTCATTCTGAACTCTAGATCTGACATATTACCGATGTCTGTATTGATTAGGTCCCTAGCCTTCGGTACTGCCTCTTGTTCTTTTTTTTGTGGTGAATTTTTACGTCTTGTCATTTTGTCCAGATAAGAGTAAATGAAGGGGCAAGTAAAATACTAAAAGGGTGGCAACAACCCCAGGAAAATATGCTTTAGCCAAATTAGAAGAGATCCAAAATCGTGAGTGGGGAGAAAGGGGATAAAAAGAGGTTCAAAAAGGAAGAAAGAAAAAAGAAAAAAAAAAAAAAGAAAAGAATTTTTTTTAAAAAAGAAAACACCTAAGAAAAATGTAAAAAAATATATATATATATTAGATAAACTAGTAAAGAATCGTTAAAAAAGAAAAAGGTAACAGTTAAAAAAAAAAAAATTTTACCCGAAGGCGAGAAAAAAAAAAAAATGAAAAAGAAAAAATTAAATTAACTGCAAGACTAAAAAAAATCACAGGAAAAAAGCCATGAGTTCCGTGCTTGGCTTTCTCCTCCTCTGGAATTCTGCTGCTCTCCTTGGTATTGAAACCGCACTCCTTGGTAGGTGAACTTGGTCTCGGCTGGATTTCTTGTTGATCTTCTGGGGGAGGGGCCTGTTGTAGTGATTCTCAAGTGTCTTTGCCCCAGGCGGAATTACACCGCCCTTACCCGGGGCCGGGGTGAGTAATCCGCTCGGGTTTGCTTTCAGGAGCTTTTGTTCCCTGAGCGCTTTCCGTAGAGTTCCAGAGGACGGGAATACAAATGGCGGCCTCCTGGTCTCCGGCCCGGAGGAGCCGAGAGCCCAGGGCCCCACTCCTCAGTGCGCCCTCAGAGAACAGCGCCCAGTTACTCCCGTCTGCCTGACCTCCGGCCGCGCTCCGAGCTCACCGAGCCTGCGACCGGTTCAAGGTAACACGGAGCTGCGAGCTTACTGTCAGCTCTGTCTCTGTAGCCGGCTTTCCCGTTCCAATACCCGCAAGCTCTGCGACACTCAGACACCCCCGATCCTTCTGTGACCCTGCGGGACCTGAGGCCACGCTGACCCCGCGTGGGCTTCGCCCCGGTTTAGCCTCTGGAGCGATGTCCCTCAGCGGAACAGACTTTTAAAAGTCCTGATTTTGTGCGCGGTTGCTCCGCCGCTTGCCGGGAGCCGGCCCCTCCCCCCGGGGTCTATCTTCCCGTCGCTTTGGATTCACTTCTCCGCCGGTCCTACCTTTCAGAAAGTGGTTGTTTTTCTGTTTCCAGAATTGCTGTTCTTCTTCTCTTCGATCTGCCGATGGATTTTCAGGTGTTTGCAATCTTTAGATAAGCTATCTAGCTGATCTCCGGCTAGCTGAAGCAGTCTCAGCTTGCTACTTCTCCGCCATCTTGACTCCTCCCCCCATTTATTTATATCTTGTCTGTTATGCTTTCAGAGCTGATAAAGCAGAGTTCCTTTGCAATAGAGACCTTATGAATCACAAAACTAGAATAATTTTTACCTTTCTCTTTGCAGAAAAAGTTTGCCTATCACTACTTTAAATGGATCCCCATTTGACACAAGATGATTTCATAATTTAACCTTTTTGTACGGAGTATAATCTTATTTTAAAAAATCACTTGATATTCCCTAGAATATATTTACTTTGCTGAAGAATGTATAACTATATGTGAGTCATTTTTTAAGTGATTCATATTTTCACCAACTTAGGAAATACTGGTATACTGGATCAGGTTGGTTTCATATTATGTAAATTTTTAATCATTGCATATAAATAATCACAATTGATGTAACAAAAGCAAAGAAAAAGTATTAATTTAGTTACTTAAAGACATCTAGTATTTTACATAAAAATTCATTTTAAAAAATTTGAACACCTTCTTCAGCATTAAATATGTGTTAAACAAAAGGCGCGCACACACACACACGTGTATATGTGTGTGTGTGTGTATACATATATGTTCAAATGTGTTGTTCCAGGGAAGTTGGATTTAAAAATTTTGGTTTCATCTATTATATATTTATTTTCTCACTATATTTAATAAAAGGAAAATAATTTTATTGGTACTTTTGTTTTTTTCTTTCCAAGCACCAATATGATAATAAACAAATTCAAAGAGAACTTCTGAATATTGCTTTTCAAAAAAATTTGAAAAATTAATGACATTCAAATCCTATGGTCATGGGTAATTTCATGTTTGTCCTAATTTGTAACAAACTTGCATGTACATTAGCAATGTATACCTGTCATGAAGTTCAAACATTCATTTAGATGGCTAGATGCTGTGAAAATTTATTTGTTGAAATAAAGAAACAGTTAATAGGTCATAGTCAATTTGTAAACAACACTCTTATGTAGGCAAAATTTCACTAGTCTGGTCTTACCTATTTAATACTCAAACAACACAAAGAGCAGATTTCCAAGCCTGACACAGTCTCCACTGGAAATCCATAATAGTGTTCCTAGAATTTATAATTGTAGCTAATAATGAGTGCTTTCAAATAAGATAGGCAAAGGATATTTGGAGGATTTCTTATAACATGCTTCAATTCATTTTCTAATGTTGCTAAAACCTACAATATGTTCTGTTTTACTAGATGCAAAAATATGAATTTACCTTCAAAAATTTTATAATCTAAAGAAGTATAAACATTCAAAACTTTTACTTTAGTCCAAGTACTTCCTATCATTAAATTCTGTCTTGGTTTTCCACCTCTCTGTTTTATTTGAAAGCATTACATATTAGCTTATGGACTTTTTTGAGATAAACACAATTTGGGTTCATTGGGATCCACATATCCTTCTCATGCAAAATTCCATGGGTGCCGCAGCAACAAATTTTCCAAGCTACCACCCACTCAGCTCCCCATTGACCAAACCTGTAAAAATTTTGCAAAACCAAAGTTTTTTTTAGATATCACATGTTACCCACCAAAACATATCAATCTGTTGTCCTCACTCTCTCAGGGTTGCTCTGTTTTCACTATAGAACACATTAAAATATTTAATGCTTTTGTGGAGTTTTTGTACTTTAATTAAAAAAAAAAAAAAAAACAGAAAGAAAGAAAGAAAGAAAGAAAGAAAAAGGGTATTCTTCCTAGTTAAGCCAAATACACCATACAAGCAACTGCCTATAGAGAGCAAGTCTTGTGGCAACTTATAAGTATGCTCCGTATAATATTTAGGATTCTTTAATTTTGAAATAATGGAAAATGTAACTCAAATTAGTTTAAACAATAAAGTAGATTTATGAGCTTACCTATCAGGGGAGTCCAAAGGCTCATGTTTGTTAGATTTTGGTGTTTTTCCAACCATCAGGAAGCAGGATTTTTTAATCAGTCTACTCTGTCTTCCACAAGGAACCTTGTCTAAAGGTTAGCTTCCTTTCAAGAGGCAAAATAATCACAGGAAGATTCACATTTCTACCCTACACCTCCTCAAAAGAGAGAGAACATGTTATTCTAAAATGTCTTCTGCGGTCTCATTTGCTGAGCTTTGATGAAGATCTGTGGCTACAAATTGTATTATGCCCCTTATCTCCATTCTGGCACTCATATTCCATCTTAAAACACAGGCTTTTCCTTACAAGGAAATCTGGATAAAAGAAGAATAGTTATCATGAGACAGTATTATGAATATTAAGGAAGTCATGAGAATGTCTCTGATACTCTACATCATCAAATGACAATCAAAGCCTAACTAATTTCTAACTGTATTTCTTAATCTTGTCAGTGTCTCTATTTTACAAAATAATTCAGTTAGGCATCATCTGCTAGAAAATGAAAAGTCTGTACCTTCAGTTACCAAGGGCACCTTGCAATAATTCATTGAGAAGTCACTTCAGTCCTGAGATTTATCTCCATGTCTTTCTTCAGAAAGTAAAAGACGAACCAGAAAGAAATGTTCCCATTCAATTATGCAAAACAGATGGTTTTTGGAATCTTCCACTCCTATGCAGAAGGTGAACTTGTGATTCTACTAAAGAAGAGAGCAATAGTGGTATTTTCTGTCTTTACCAGTACTTGCTTCACCTCAACACCAAATATTGAATTAACAGAAAGCATAATTTTAAAAAAGACAAGTAATGGTTACAAATCTCCCTTCTATGTTGATGACAGTAAATGTGGAATCAACTAAAATATTCCCCCATGAAGGGATGATATTTATTTCCTTTTTAAAAATAATGGCTTTTTTTTTTTTTTTTTTTTTTTAGTTTAACCTTAAACCCAAGTTTGTTAGAAGTTTGTAGGTAGGGGCATCTGGGTGGCTTAGTTGTTAACCCTCTGCCTTTGGCTCAGGTTATAATCCCAGGGTCCTACGACAGAGCCCCGCTTCAGGCTCCCTGCTTGGCTGGGAATCCTGCTTCTCCCTTTCCCACTCCTCCTGCTGGTGTTTCCTCTTCCACTGTCAAATAAATTAATAAAATCTTAAAAAAAATAGTTTGTAGCTCATTTTTTTTTCCTTATTCACATATTTCCTTCTAAAAAAGTAAAAACCTGTATTTGAATGAAGTCCATGGTAATATTGAAAGTTACCTTATTCGTTGTGTACATCAATTCCTAGCCTAAAAATATTTTCAGGGAGCTTTGTTTTTTTTCTACTTTTTCTTCAACCGTCCCCCAAAAGTAACATCTCCAGACTTCATTGGAACCAGTGTTAATGTAGATATAAAACAGACACCAGTACAAATAAAAATAAAAAGCTCAGAATTTACCTTTCTCAAAATATTTTTTTAAAGATTTTATTTTATTTTATTTTATTTTATTTTATTTCTTTATTTGACAGAGAGAGAGAGTGGGAGGGGCAGAGGGAGAATCAGACTCCCCGCCGAGCAGGGAGACTATGTGGGGCTGGATCCCAGGACTCTGGGATCATGACCTGAGCCAAAAGCAGATGTGTAGCTGACTGAGCCACCCAGGTGCCCCTTTTCTCAAAATATTTATTGGATTTCCAGGATCAAGCCACATTCCCTCCTCCAAACATCTCCTTAACTTGGCTCCCAGGAAACCATTCTGTCGTGATTCTCTTACCTTTCACTGACTTTTGCTATTCTATTTCTGTCTGCCTAATATTCAAATACTAGTTTTTCCAAAGACTCAGACAGACCTCTGACATTCTGTATCTATAATGACCTCCTTGATGCTTGTACTCAGTATCATGAATCTTACTATCCAACTGCTGAGCTCCCTCTTATTTATTATATACGACTAAAATCTCTCTCCTGAGCTCCAAACTGAAATTTAACTTACTATTAAATTCCTCTGTTTTGTTGTATAATCAACAGCTCAAGTTTATCCACAACAAAATCACACTTCAAATGTTCCTTTTCAAATCTGTGCATCTTATAAATCTTCCTTTTCTTACACTGTTCTCCCAGTGACTCAAGTATTCCTTCTGTCCCTTTTTTTTTTTTTAGAACTTTGACTTTTTCTTCCTCCTCCTTCTCCTCCTTTTCTTCCTCTTCTTCTTCTTCTTCTTCTTCTTCTTCTTCTTCTTCTTCTTCTTCTTCTTGTTCTTCTTCTTCTTCTTCTTCTTCTTCTTCTTCATTTGTGGTTCTTTTTTACAGCACTTAAAGTAATACTTCACATATAGAAGATAGTCAATAAGCAATTCTTGTACAAATGTATGAGTGAATGACAAGAGGAGGAGGATAAATTTGGCTTTGGTTGATTTGATTGGAGCATCCTACAAAATAAAATGTTTATAGTCAATTCACTATTCAAGTCATTGTGATGCAAATGAGAACTCTGTTCTCCAACAACTAACATGGAAGAGATTGCTTAGAGTATGTGAAAATTGAGGAGAGGAAAATATAAAAGCGTTCTATGGGATGGCAATTTTCAGGCCTTGGAGAGAGATAGCAGTGCCTGAAAAGAGAAGGGGCAGAAGGGAGTAGAGAAACAGAATGAAAATAAGTGTGATTAGAGTCAAAGGAACTAAGAAAAGTATTGCAAAAGAGTCGATATTATTAAATGCACGAGAGACCTAGTTAGATAAGAACTTGGATTGACAAAAAGGGGATTCCTCAGGAGATAATTAAGACAGATTTAGAGAAATTATTGGGATGCAAGGCAAGTTACAACACATTGAGAATTCAGTGGGAAGAAAGGAGGTGGAAATTGTGAGCACAGTTTGTAGGTTTGTTATTCTTGGCTGTAAGAAGAAGTGCAGAGAGGTGGCTGGATACAGAGCACAGAGGACAAGATTACTGTTTTCTTCACTCATGTGAAAGGAAAAATCTATATATGCCAAGGGAAAAAATCAATAATAAGGGCACATTTGAATTCATAAGGGGATACTTTATGGGATAAAGTCCGAGGAGAGAGAGATGTCTATGATTTCTAGTTGGACAGAGAGAAACAAAAATATTTATTTTATTGAAATTGACAAAATGCTCTCTTATCAGATAGTTTTCTTGATGGAATAATCAGTCCTATTATTAAAGAACTTTCTCCAAAGAAAAGGTTTAAATAAAGTGATGTGAAGAAAAGGTATAAACAATATTAAAAACGTATTCATTTGCAATGAGAGATAACTAGTACAAGAAGAGCCGTTACTCTTCTTGTTGTGGCCTGCATATCCTCTGCCTATGGTAAAACTAAAAGGAAAACTAAACTCCTACTGAAAGGCTTGCACGGTTTAATGATCTACTCTTGTGGGAAGAAAAGGCCAAGTCTTTGTTCTCCTCCCCATTAGCGTTCTATGACTAAATAAAGATATCCCCAGGGAAAGTAAACTTTAGGACCTGCTGAGAATATAACTTCACCCAGGTGACTTGTAGTTACCAGAGCACATAGCATTGAATTCAATCCACAAAAACACTAATGACATAAAATGGAAAGAGTTGGAATCTCTTACTAGTAGGTAATTAACAGTCTCTTGGCAAGGAGAAAACTTACTATATTTCTGGGACTTTTCTACTTTTTACTTTGAGGTAAACTTGTAAGAGTCAGCAAATGCATGATTCTTGAAGAGGAATTTGAAGAATCCTGTTAGAAGGTCCTCAGTTTCTTCTTTGGGTCACAACTGTGATGCACTCTTAAAAATGCTAAGCCATAGTTTTATTTTGATTCTAAAATAATTTCTTAATGTTGAGATTACACATCTATACTAAAATGGAGTGATTTATTCAAAACATTCCATTTTACTGCATTTTTGTCACATTATTTTGGAATCTAGGAAAGTATTTTCTCGGCATATTCATGTCTCTCTAGTACAATTTTCAAACAAAAGACAGTAAGAAATAGCGTGGGAACTGTCTTCTAAAATTGCTTTTCTCTGGGTGCCTGGGTGGCGCAGTCATGTTTCAGTTCAGGTCTGATCTCAGGGTCATGAGATCCAGTCCTGCACTGGGCTCTGTGCTCAGCATGGAGTCATCTTGGGATTCTTTTTCTCCCTCTGCCCCTCACATTTGTGCTCTTTCTCTCTCTAAAATAAATAAGTCTTTAAAAAATTGTTTTTCTCACTCATATATGGAATTTAAGAAACTAACCAAACAAGGAAAGAGGAAAGAGATAGAGACAAAGCAAGAAACAGACTCTTAACTATAAAGAGCAAACTGATGATGGTGGAAGAGGAGGATGGGGGGGGGGGATAAGTGATGGGAATTAAGAGGGTGCACCTGTTGTGATGAGCACTGGGTGTTGTATGGAAGGGACTCACTATATTATACACCTGAAACTAATACTGCACTGTATGTTAACTAACTGGAATTGAAATAAAAACTTAAAAAAAAAAAGAAAAAAACAAAGTAGAAAAAAAGAGAATAGAAGAGAAAAAGAGTGAAATATAGATAAATATAGGATATTTCCCCTGACTTCTAGAAAACTCTCTGAAAGAGTATCATAAAGTTAAGTAGCTCTAATAGAATGTTTTAAGACTATAAAAATAAAATAATAAATCAATTTTCTCAGAATTTGTATTAAAAATGTTCTGGTGTAATAATACTTGGTTTAAAGGCGACTTCATAAAGTTTTTCCTCAAGATGAAGAGATTTTAAAAGGTTATCAAGAATCAAAGTAGAATCAGATGCTAATTTCTTTCTTTGAAGCAAATAATGGTCATTTTTATTCTGGAATAGTTGATCATAAATCATTATTACAGACAGTGAGAAAACATGAGGGGTACTTATCAATTAAAAGATATAAGGATCAGCAGCATAAATGTTGCATAGAAACTTGTTAAAAATATAAATTATCCACCCTCAGCCCAGACCTACCAAATAAGACTCTCTACTTTGACAGGGTCCAGAGATAATAGTTAAGTACATCTAGACTTATGTAAAAGGTTGAAAAGGCTGTCCTATGGTGATTACTGTGTAAGTATATACACTCAAATGTTCTTTTTAAGAGCTAATGAGAAGGAAGAAGTCTTCCCATTTGGGATAGCTTTTAGAACTTTCTCTCTTTCTCTCTCTCTGCACTTATCCAATGAAGTACATACCCCCTGAAGACTTTTGGCAGTCCTTTTGGAACACACTGGGGAATTTGTCTTAGAATAAAGCCTGCACTGGAATTTTAAATGGACAAGAATTCAGTAACATCCTTGAAATGACAAATCAATCAGCCCAGAAGGTGAAACCACATCTGGACATTTAAGTCAATTGATGTTCCTCAAATTGAACATCAAACTCCAAACTGAGTTCTGTTTCTTCCAAGTAAAGACTCAGCATGTTAGGTGATAGGTTATTGAAGCATTTATTTAAAAAAATAGATAATTACCAGATACCAGGGTTTAAATTTTTCATAAAATTTTTTTAAAAGATTTTATTTATTTATCAGAGAGAGAGAGGGGAGAGAGGGAGCACAGGCAGACAGAATGGCAGGCAGAGGCAGAGGGAGAAGCAGGCTCCCTGCCGAGCAAGGAGCCTGATGTGGGACTCGATCCCAGGATGCTGGGATCATGACCTGAGCCGAAGGCAGCTGCTTAACCAACTGAGCCACCCAGGCGTCCCTTTCATAAAAATTTTTAAAGAAAAGATACACAAATGCTTGGGTAATCTCTGCAAGGACATTTTGCTTTTTCTTTCATGAAGGGCAGAGTAATATTTTGAACCATTATTAATATAGAACACTTATCTACTCCCCATGCTTATTTTTTCTCATACTTACAATCTCCTCTTCAGACAACTGGGACATCCTATAGTCACTAACTCCAGAGAAAGTTTGTTACTTACTACAGAAGTACACATTTCAGAAATAACTTCTTTGGGAAAAATTTTGACCTCAAATGAAACATTATTTTCTGGTTCAGAACACAGTTTGGCTGCTAATATTTTCAGCCTGGCAGACACTGCTAGTCATGAGTGCTGAAAGCAAAAGAATTTCATATATTTATAAATTGAGCTTTATCTTCATATTTGTAAGCTATTTATTTTTAAAAATATCCTTTTTATCCTTATGTTTATATCAAGTAGAAAAATATCATGATATTCAAAATAATAAGGAAGCACTACCGTTTCTTTAGAGATTGCTTACAATTCTATTTTCTCAATACGAATCAAATTTGATATTGTTTCAGATAGAAGCATGCAAGGCAACCAAAGAATAAGTATCAGTCAGAAACACTGAGATACTTGCCGCTATTTAATACACACTAAGACGAATAGAAAAAGTTACTTTGAGTGCAGATGTTCTTAACTGGAATAGTTTGAAATATAGTTTGAATTAGTTTAAGCAGAAAAAGAAGAGTGAGTTTTAATGATAATGAGGTATTTTCAGAAAATAAGGATAATGAAGTATATAATACTTAGGTGGGGAAAAATAACTAGGAGATCCTATCTTCATTAAAGGCTTCTCCAGATCAAAGTGTCTCAAACTGGCACTGTGAGCTGGGTAACCCTTTGCAAGGACAATGTCCTGGGCATGTAGCATGTTTAGCAGCATCTCTAACCTCCACCCACTAGATGCCAATAGTCCCTTTCTCAGTGTGATGGCCAACTATCCCCTGGGGTCAAAATGGCCCTTAATTGAAAACAACTATGATATGTATAGAAGTAGATCTTTATTACACATAGGTATTGATTTGATGCAGATACAAATGAAGATAGATGTAGACAAAGAAGGAAGTAGAGATACAGATAAAGCTATAGTTATGATCCACTGCACATCATGACTTTCTCTTGCATACTGATAAAAGTGAACACTGAGGTTTACAACTTAGAATTCTGCACCTGGAAATAAAACAGCTTTAGACTTCTTTTTAGTGTCATGTTAAAAAAAAAAAAAATGTGGGAACATCTGGATGGCTCGTTTGGTTAAGTGTCTGCCTTCTGCTCAGGTCATTATAATCCCAGGGTCCTAAGATCGAGCCCCACATTGGGCTCCTTGTTCAGCAGGGAGTTTGCTTCTCCCTCTGCTCCTCCCCCTGCTCATGTTCTCTCTGTCTCTCTCTCTCAAATAAATAAAATCTTAAAAAAAAAAAAAAGAATTTTAGTAACTCAATGATACTCCTTTGTTCGTGAGTTTCCCTCACACTAATCAACTGCAAGCAGGACACATTGAATCATATCACAGTGTCATCAGCTCGACCCCAAGACCTGACCTTTACTGCTTACCTGCTTGTACCCACCAACCGTTGTCCCACACTTTTTCTTTAAACTCTCCTTTCCAGCTTATCTCTTAACTCTGGCAAAAGACCAGACCAGCATAACATCTTCTGATGGACACCAAAACTACCCCTCAAGCAATAATGACTGCCCTGACACAGAGCTCTTGTGGCCCTGACCAGTCTGAGCTTAACCTCTGACTCAGGCCTGCACAGATGGGCCATGGAGAGACCACAGTTACAGTTACCTCATTATAATGCTAAAATCTCTGACCAAGGAGGAGCACCAGCCTCATTTATATAACATACAATGTATGTATAGGTACCTTTCTTTAAGGTCCATGGCTGATCTCATGCTCATCATTATATATGTTGACAAGGCTGCCTTTTTAAAATGCGTATCCTAAGTAGAATTAAAAGGAATCCATTTACTCTTGTTTAGGGAATTCTGACTTAGGAAGTTATACTCTGTGATCTCCTTATTTGCTGCAAATAGTTTCCTTTATGTGACAATCACCTGGTATAGTTTCTATTGGTGACTTATCAAGGAGGGAGCTCACATTAGTTCAATTACAATAATAACTCATAACAAAATACAGAAAGAGAGTATTGGGAGAATAATCACCAGAAAGGAGCAATGCTCCCAGAAAACCAGGGGCTTCCAAAGAGCCTTCATGAAATAGAAGGGAGAGAATTACCAAACAACTCAGTACAGGAGATTTTCCTGAGCAACAAACAGAAGTCTTCAAAGGAAAAGGGTTTCACAAAACTCTTAGATTAAAAAAAAAAAAAAAAGTATCAGCTAAAAACTTTCACAAGAAAAAAACAATTCACTGGCAAAAGAATGAGAATCAACGGTGATATTAGTCACCTCATCTGTAATTACTGAAATTAAAAGAAAATCCAATCTTAAGATTCCATGGGAAATTATTTCATCCTATAATTTTATATCTATCAAAATACAATAAAAAATGAAGATATTTTAAGGTCTCAAAAATTTTAGCTCACATCCATTTGTTTATAGGAAACCAATGGTGAACTTATTATTTTTTTTTAATTTTTTAAAGGTTTTTATTTATTTTGGAGATAGAGAGAGAAGGAGAGCCTGAGCAGGGGGAGGAGCAGAAGGAAAGGGACAAGCTGACTCCATGCTGAATGCAGAACCCTACCCCGGTCTGATCCCGCAGCCCTGAGAGCAAGATCTGAGCTGAAATAAAGAGTCTGATGCTAAACAGTAAAACAAAAAACAAGAGATACAAGAGATCATGAATCCAGTGAAATAGAGAAGGGTGGGCCCAAAAGGACAAGTCCAGACTTGACCAGGACAAAGGATGTAAAGCAAATCCTTTGAGAGAAAAAAACCTTTCAAGGAAGAATAGAACTAAATCTGGGAAACAAACTGAGGGTTACAGAAGAGAGGGGTGTGAGGGAATGGGGTAACCAGGTAATGGGTAATAAGAAGAGCATGTGTGGTGGTGAGCACTGGTGTTATTTACAACTAATCAATCACTGAACACTGCATCAAAAACTAATGATGTATTATATGTTGGCTAATTGAACATAATAAAAAATTTTAATTCAACATGGTAATGCATAAAAAATTAAAATAAAACAAATAAATCTTAGAAAATACTGATGTGCTAATGGCAAATTTTAAGAAAAAAGATAGGTAATCATCAATTCTAAAGAAAATAAACTGTAAGAGGACATAAAGCCAATATGAAGTTAATAAAAATGACTCATATTTTTGAGGAGTTGCTGGAGAATCAGTAAGAATATATGTTAAGAATATTCTCCTTAAACTGGACAAAAAACTTGTAAATTCAGAACTGTAGCAAAAAAAAAATACTGATAGAAAAACTTCTGATTCTGTGAATAATAGTATTTAATGATAAATCCATAATCTAAAAATATAGGTTTTGTTTCTGTTTTGTTCATTTTATATAGATATAATTTATGCACATTTCATTCACCTTTTGTGGAATAGTTCTGTGAGGCTGACAAGTGAATACCCTCCCAGAGCCACTACTACTAATAATATATGGAATATGTACTTCATTCCAAAACCTACCCTTAAGTATATTTGCAGTGATTACCCCTCACAATCACATTTTTCAGAATGTCATGTAAATCATACAGTAGTTAATCTTTTTTCATGGCTTCTTTCTCTTACAATAATGTTTGTATTTGCCAATATAATTGCATATATCAGAAATATGTTACATTTTATTGCTGATAAATATTCCATTATATTGGTTTATTTCCAGTTCACGGGAAATGTGTGCATCAGGTATCAATCAGGACACAGAAACCACACAATAATTTTAGCAAGAAAATTTTAATATAAAAACTTTTAATGTGGGAATTGGAGTAATGGGGAATTGACTCATAGGCAAATAGACCACTAAAGAATATAGCAATAGCTGATAGAGAGAGCAGCCATCACCCCAAGACTGAAATAAAACACCTAGAGAAGAGGTCAACCCTGTCTGGGGCTAAGACCCAAATCTCACAGGAGAGAATGTCATTATAGCTCAAAAGATAGCAGAGAAGTTGGGTAATACACTGGCAGAACTCACTAGAAATCCACCTTCGGAAACAGTGGAGGAAGCTGGAACTTACTGCAAGCTTCTCCAACTTAGTTCTTGTTATTCAAAATTGTTTTGGCTATTCTAAGTCTTTTATTTTCCATATAAATTTTAGAACTGGCATGTCAATATAAGTAAGGAATGCTGGAGTTTTGATTGGAATATTGTAGAATCTACCGATGGATTTAGGGAGCATTATCATTTTAAGCTTATTGAGGCTTCTGAGCCAGAAACATTATTTACTTTTTTTTTTTTTTAACTTTTAGAAGTAATCTATATTGCAATTATTCCAGTGAAAATTTTTTTTAAAATTCTCAAAATCAGTGATCATAGAGACAACATCTAATATGTAGCTGGTGTTGTTAGAAAAGACAATTATTCATCTGTAGGTGAAGAAGAGGGAGTGCCATTTATCCCTTTCATTGAAAGATAAACCTCACAAAATCTAGCATATTTAATAGTAATTATAACTGACTCTGGATGATTTCTGGTATCAGAGATACCACATGCCTCCAAACATAAGGGGATGATATGGAACTGAAATCAGGTATAGGAAAATATGTATGTCAGGAATCGGAAACCCTAATCTTTTTCTGACCTCTTATATTCAAGTACCTAACCCCATCCCCAAGGGGAAAAAATAGAAAGTTTACTTTCTGGGGACACTGGACGACCAAATCTCTCATCTCAGAAACATAAACATATTGAAGGTTGTAATTTAGATGCTGAGATACCATAGGGAAAAACAGGTATTAATAATCAAAGTCCACCATTCTCCCCCTTGCCTGCTACCAACAGATTAGACTACACTTCTCTAGGGATAACAAATGGCCCCCAAAGAATAGGAAAATTGATAATAATGATTTGGAAGTGCCATGATGCAATGCCTGGACCTCCCCTGATCACTGAGCAAAGAGCACTGTTAAAAAAAAAAAATGTCATACTCGTATACACAGAGCATGCAAAGAGTAATTTTAGAGCCTCATTTTAAATTATTAATAGCTAGTTGAGGATCACCAGATTTTTTTTTAATTTCTAAATGAAAGGTACCAAAACAAACAAAAAGGTAGATAAAAGGAAACAACTAAAAAACACAGATATTATAGGAAAAATTAAAATTCAAAAAATATATATTAATTGTACCCTAAGAGAAAATAGAAAAATTAAAAAAAAATGGATCAGGATACAATTTTTAAGTTAAAAGACAGAGTTAATTAAATGTTCTTGAAATATGAAAAAAAATACAGGAGAAAACAAACAGAACAAAAAACATGCAAAGAAAGAAAGATTTTTAAATTACAGGATTAACACAGGAGGCTCGTGAGTGCTGTAAAGTGTGTAAACCAGGTGATTCACAGACCTGTACCCCTGGGGATAAAAATATATTATATGTTTTTAAAAAATTAAAAATTAAATAGTTAAAAAAATAAAACACAGGAAGCTCAATAATGGAGTAAAAAGTTTCAGAAATAAAAGAGTTTCAGAAGAAAAGGATGTTGCCAACAAATTCATACGAGAAAATTATCCATAACTTAGGAACATGGGTTTCCCATTTAAAGGGCCTAACATCTCAATGATTAAAAAACAAAAATAAAACAAACAAACAAACAAAAATTAATAACCCCTAGGTGGAGAGCAGGTCATATGGAAAAACTGAGGATCAGAAGAGTATGGAGCTTCTCACAGGGAGTACTAATTACTCATTCCTCAGTAAAAATCTTTCTCACCCCAATCCATGATTATCCATTTCAGACAATACCTAAATCATCATACATGAAATGTTGGTAAAAACTGAATGTAAAGTCACTGTTGGTGAGAACTCAGAAGAAAAAGAGGAAAATGTTATTAGAGCTGGAGGAAAAAGGATCCTTCTCATAAAATGGCAGAAAGCTTAGTGAAATTACATTCTGCAGTTTTACAGAAAGCAGAATTTGTAAGCAAGGAATGTGAATATCTAGGTGAGTAGATTTCTGACCAGTATGTGGAAGATAGACCTTGATCCTTCCTGCTGCTTATGGTAAAATGTGAGAGGGAAGAGATAGATTGAGGGAAGCACTGTCAAAGCAAAAGGAAATAGGACCTGATTATATGTGAAATTCTTAGTCTAGACAGATTGCAAAGACACTAAAACTAGAAGAATCACTGTCAAGAGAGCCTGCCCTGAGGAGAAAGCCAAAGGTGTGGCTGGACAACCTTCTGCGAATGCTTTGGAAGGATCAAAAGATCAGAGTATTCAATTACACATGTGGCTCTATGAGTGATTAGACAAATGACTCATAGATCCCCTCAGTCATGGAAGCAGAAGCCAGGAACACGGATGGAATTACCCAAGAGAGATCTGTGGATAAGCCTCTTGTCTAATGGAGTGAATCCCTGAACACACAAGGGAGATTTACAAGGTTCCTGACACTATTTTGCCAACAGTCACATTGCCATATTGAATTAAAGAAGAAAGAGAACAAAATGAGGGAAGACTGTTAAGACTCCCAAAACTCTATATGTAGGAAATTGTCAGATAAAACTCCTCAGCTGCAAACACATCCTAGCCTTCATGAAAAAGAAAGGTGTGTCCAAGAACAGAGTCTTGATTAGAGCCAGAGGGAAGAACCTCTACCTCAGAGGACAGCCAGAACCCTGAGGATTATTTCAAAACCTTGGGACCTAATGGTACTTGCCCATTTGGACATTGCTCCAGACTGGTGACCCTCTTTTCTTTCCATTTTAATGCTTTTTGAATGAGGACATTGATAAATGTTACCTTATGTCTGTCTCACCGTTGTATTTTGGGAGCAAGTAGGGTGTTCTTTAGTTTTGCAGATGCACAGATGAAGATGGATGGGTTTGTCCTAGGATGGAGTATACTGGGAGCTTCACTCATACTTAATCTTTGATTTAGATAATGAGATTTGTGCCTTTGTTGATGAGGCTTAGATGAAACTCTGAACTTGAGATGATGCTATCACACTTGAGACTCAGAGAGCTGGGAATAAGACAAATGTCCTTGGCACATGGAAGGAACATGAATCTTTGGGAGTCTTCAGCACACATAATGACCCTCTGTGATGCCCACTCCCTAATCCCTACAACAGGTGACTATGTTACCGTTTGGTGCAGAGGGATTTGGAGATGTTAGGCCAAGGTCATGGGTGGGGAAGTATTCTGGTTCATCTGGCTAGACCCAATATAATCACAAATGTCCTAGTAAGAAAGAAGCTGAGAGTCAGGAGTTGGAAAAAGGCACTGTGATTATAGAAGCTGAGAGAAACACTAGAAGACATCTGAAGATGGAGGCTGTGGTCAGAGACCAAGAAATTCAGGTTCCAAAACCTATAAAACGCAAGGAAACAAGTTTCCTCTAAAACTTTTAGAAGAAATGTAATATAGCTGATCCACTTTAGACTTCTGATCTCTGGAACAATATGAGAGCATATTTGTATGTTTGAAGCCCCTGAGTCTGTGACTTCCTAACCCTAAACTCACCAGGTCATCCTCCTTATCTCCCTATCCCCTTTCTCCCCTCCTCACCTTTCCACTTGTCCTAAGATGGAGAAGTTAGAGGAAAAAACAAACAAACAAACAACAAAACAGAAACCAACAGCTCAATGTACCACAGCAAACTTTGGGCAAATGGCCCTAGCACTTCAATAGAGAGGTTTACGAGAGAAGGAAGGGGATCAGTGTTCCTCAAGAATCCCTTGTTCTTATGTAATCAAGGTGCACATTGGACCACACAGGCAGCAGATTACATGGATGGGTGTCATTCCAAGGGCTTGACGTTCCACTCTAAAACGTAAGTAACATCCCTGTAAGCTTAAACTCAAATAAAGCCTAGAGGCTTATGGGACTCCTTAGAGGTCACAGTAGGAGGTCCAGCCCAGACGCCTCTCTGAAAAATCCTTGAGGAGGTGTTTCCAAAGCAAAGTCCCCAAGCCCATAAAAATAAATCCATATTGTTTTAAGCTACTACATTTGTGATAACTTGTTACAACAGCAATAGGAAACTAACCACCATCCAAAGTATGAATTCAGCACGAACATAAAATGAAAATATTTCAGACATCCACGGGTCCAAAATTCATTTCATGTACCCTTTCCCAGGATGATTGTGAAAGATATATCTTTTGAACAGAGGAATAAACTCTAAAAGACTTTGTATTCTGGAAACCAAAAATACAACATGGAAGACATGAATGTCTTTACCCTATAGGCTCCTGTTTCCTTTGGTTTATTACAAGACAAGGGGATGCTGCAGCTTCATTTTAATACACTTATTTGTCCTCTAGATGTTTACAGCTACAGGTTACCAAATACAATATCTAGAAAACGGTGTGTGTAACTCTGACAAAGTTCAACATAAAAACAGCTTCTATGAGGAGTTACACAGTTTGACTTCGAACTGTGGTCTTCTTTTTTTTTTTTTTTTTTAATTAACATACAATGTATTATTTGCTTCAGGGGTATAGGTCTGTGAATCATCAGTCTTACACAATTCACAACAGTCACCAAAGCCTCCCCAATATTCATTGGAGAATATAGGAACATACCCTCCCCAATGTCCATTACCCGGCCACCCTATCCCTCCCCACCAACACCCAGAAACCCTCAGTTTGTTTTGAGATTAAGAATCTTTTATGGTTTGTCTTTCTTCCTGGTATATTTACCATCTTGTTTCATTTTTTTTCCCTTCCTTCCTCCCACAACCCCCGCCCTGCTTCTCAAATTCCTCATATCAGAGAGATCATATGATAATTGTCTTTCTCTGATTGACTTATTTAGCTCAGCATAATACCCTCTAATTCTATTCACATCCTTGCAAATGGCAGGATTTCAGGGGGTTTTGATGGCTGCATAGTATTCCTGTGTGTGTTTGTGTGTGTGTGTGTAGCCATGGTCTTTCTTACAGAAAAAGAAGAAATAGCTATAACATGCAGGATGCCTGCTCTTGGATTGTCATTAGGTTAAGTTCTTTAACACATGCACGGTAATGAGGTGAGTTCAAAATTATTTACATTTAGAGATGATGAATGAGGTTTACAAAAGCATTAAGAAACTTGCTGATGCCACAATAATATCAAATACATAGATTAAATGAGAATTGTAGTATTTCTATTCAGAATACAGGCTGTTGTGTTAGCTTTCTGCTGGATCCCATCAACTCTTATTCCAGGGGAAAATGTCCTGTTTTATGTAAAGAATAAGGCTCAAAACAGAACCAGCCACAAAGTCAAAAGATATTCCCACTTGACTAGCTGAGCTCTCATTAGCATCACGATCATTTTAAGAACAATTTGAAATAAAACCACTCACCTGGATGTAGTTAAGAGCCATGGTATATGTTTACCTGCCATGAAAAATGTTTTCCTTATACATCGTGCCTAAAAAGTGTGGGATTTTATTTCCTTCTTCACAGCTGGAAAAACTCAATAACCAATTTGTTTTTCACAGAACATCATCTGGTTTCAGGCAGTGCCAGAAGAAACGAGAAAAATGAATAGAATATTTGCTTTCAAAATGGATGTGAACCATGTAAACTGATTTCATATCAGATTTTTAAATATTTGTTTAACTGAGTGTGAAAATACCTACTAAACAAAATGCTCCAACTAGAAATTTATAAGTTGTTTGTGAAGTTGATTTTTATCAACTTCAAATACTTTACTTTACTATCAAAACAGTAAGCATACATGGATCAAACAACTATTATGTGCTTGTTGTTCTACTATATTTTTTTTATAGCATGAAGACTAGCAACAATTCTATAAAGGACTTTATAAATGAGTTCTCTTTGACAGGTCAATTTATCCACAGAGTTATAGCTACTTATTAACATAATATCATTTGGAGTAAGTACTCTGACTTCTGTTGTAACAGTATTGAATATATTTACCTAAAGTTTTTTAAACTTTAAACTTTAAAAAAGAATATTCTTCCTTAAATGAAAACTGGGTTAAGGAGTCATATTCTATCAAAAATTTTAAAAGCAAATGACTCCGTCAACAAGAGGATGCATGGATGCAGGCATTCTCTTGTCAAAGAGATGAAATTTTTAAGAATCATTTATTCCTGTTTTGGTGCAAAGGAAAAAGTGCAATTTCTAAGTAAAACCAAGAATATCAAAATGTTACACTAGGTAAATGGATTATAATATGGATGTTCTAGAAAGTTATAAATGAGCTTCTCTTGCCTCAAAATCTTTAAACTATTTAATAAATTAGAAAGAAAACACATTAGTTAAGTGTTAATTTTACTCGATTACTTAAACATTCTCAATTTCCAGGGGAAAATTATTATATAGTTTACACAGCAGGATTTTTTTTAATGCATGGAACTTTCAGGAAATTATTTTGTAGAAATAACGTTTTGACTGCTAGTGGAAGGTGGCAGATTGGGGAAAGGCATTTAGCTCTTTCCCTCCCAATATCCTGTGGAAATGATGGTAAATTCACTTTAAAATGTGCAAATCCAAAACATGGTTCTGCAAAGCAAGGATGTGTATTATTAATGCTTTTCACTGACTTTGAGGAGTTTCTGGAATGTAGCATTGGTATTGCATTGGAGAAGCAACTAAATAGAGCTTCCAAAAGTAGCACAAAGGAGAATCCTTCCTATCTATTAAACACAAAAACAAAAAAACAAACAAAAACAAAAAATGAAACAAAACTAAACAAAATCCTACAGTCTCCATGAACAGTCACAAAGAACAGGTAGCAAGACTAGTGATAGATACATAATTATCCCAGCCTCTTGTACTTTCCTAGATCACTCAGCTATCCAGAAGAACTTCTTTGTAGAGTGTTCTGCTGGCTTTCCACCATCTACTCAACATTTAAATTGGAGTTCCATAGGTCTAGGTTTATGCTATTTTCTCTTCTCTCTCTCTCTCTCTCTCTCTCTATATATATATATATATATATATATACTCTCTATATATATGTATATATATAGTTCTATAGTTATATATCTATTTTATATTTATATATATATACATATATATATATATATAATTTATTTATTTGACAGAGATAGACACAGTGAAAGAGGGAACACAAGCAGGGGGAGTGGGAAAGGGAGAAGCAAGCTCCCTTGAGCAGGGAATCTGATGTAGGGCTCTATCCCAGGTCCCTGGGATCATGACCTGACCCAAAGGCAGGTGCTTAGTAACTGAGCCACCCAGGAGCCCCTGCTCTCTCTATTTTTTCTTACTTCATTTAAACTTTTCTCATCTTCTTGGGTATCATCTATCTCCTGATGACTACCATTTTTCTTTAAATCTCCAACAACTATCTTGACCATATAGCTCCAAATTGCCTACTGACAGGTCCACTTTCATGTTTCAAGACTTCTATATTGGCCACTCATTGATTGGGATCCATTCATCCATTCTATAATAACAGCACTTTAATTATCCTTTAGGGAATCACGTTTCCCCTACTCATCCCATGTGGTTCATATAGGATGTATTCCTACACTGTCCCAAGCATCTGCCTATATTTCAGATTTAGCCAATCACATGAATCTATTCTGACCCATAAGAAACAAGTCAGTGCCTTAACTGAAGTTACTAAGAAAAAGGAAAACCTTATTCTCCTGTGGCTGACAAGAGTGTAAAGGTTTATGGGGCCTAGTGAAGAGAAAGCTGGTTAAACACACACACACACACACACACACACACACACACAGCTCAAAACAGAGAGACAAAAGCAACATTTTAGTAATATTATTTGAACCTCAGATCCCTGTTCTCTTCCTTAAGCCATCATGTTTTTGTGGGTTTTTGTGTGCTATTGTTGTTTGTTTCAAATTTTTATTTAAATTCTAGTTGGTTGACCTACAGTGTAATACTAGTTCAGGAGTAGAATTTAGTGGTTCATCACTTACCTACAACACCCAGAGCTCCTCACAAGTGACCTCCTTAATATCCATCACTTGTGTAACCTATCCCACTGCACACCTCCCTCCATTACCCTCAGTTTATTCTCTATCTTTAACAGGCTTTTATGGTTTGCTTCCTTCTTTTTTTTTTTTTTCCCTTCCCATATATTCATCTGTTTTGTTTCTTAAATTCCACCTGTAAGTGAAATCAAATGGTATTTGCTTTTCTCTGACTTATTTCACTTAGCATAATACAGTCTAGCTTCATCCATGTCATTGCAAATGGCAAGAATTTGTTCTTATTGATGGCTGAGCAATATTCCTGTGTGTGTGTGTGTGTGTGCGCGCGCGCACGTGTGTGTATCACATCATTTTATCCATTCACCAGTTGATAAACATTAAGGCTCTTTCAATAGTTTGACTATCGTCAATAAGGCTACTATAAATATTGGGGTGCATGCATCCCTTTGAAACTGCATTTCTGTATCCTTCAAGTAAATATCCAGTAGTGCAATTGTTGAATCATTCATTTTTAACTTTTATGAGGAGACTCCATATTGTTTTCCAGAGTGGTTGCGCCAGTTTGCATTCCCACCAACCGTGCAAGAGGGTTCCCCTTTCTCCACATTTTCACCAACACCTATTGTTTACTGTGTTGTTAATTTTAGCCATTCTGAGAGGTGTGAGGTGGTATCTCATTGTGGTTTTGATTTCTGTTGTTTTGATGATGAATGATATTGAGCATATTTTGATGTATCTACTAGCCATCTGTATGTCTTCTTTGGAAAAATGTCTATTCATGTCTTCTGCCCATTTCTTAACTGGATTATTTGTTTTTTGGATGTTTTCAGTTGTTAAGTTCTTTATAGATTTTGGATACTAACTTTTTATTAGATATGTTATTTGTGCATATCTTCTCCCATTCCAGAGATTACCTTTTAGTTTTGCTGATGTTTCCTTCACTGTGCAAAAGCTTTTTATCTTGATGAAGTCCTAAATTGCCTCTGGGGAGGTGTCTAGTAAGAAGTTGCTACGACCAATGTCAGAGAGGTTGCTACCTGTGTTCTTCTCTAGGATTTTGATGGTTTCCTTTCTCTTGTTTAGGTCTTTCACCCATTTTGAGTTTATTTTTGTGTATGGCCTAAGGAAGTGGTGTGGTTTCATTCTTTCCATGCTGCTGTCCTACTTTTCCAACACTATTTGTTGAAGAGCCTTCTTTTTTTCCATTGAATATTCTTTCCTGTTTTGTTGAAGAATAGTTGACAGTATAGTTGTGGGTCCATTTCTGGACTTCCTTCATGCTTTTCCATCTTGGGAGTGTTGCTATGTAACCACAACTCCCTTTATAAGGAATACTCTAAGACCCTAGTCTCCTCCTGACTGTTTCCTTTTCAATCTTTAGGTCTTAGTTAAATGTTCCTTCCAAAAGATCTGGTTCCACTTTTCATTCAAATGGCACCACTAGAGTGTCTGGTTGGCTCAGTCTTTAAGTGTCTGCCTTTGGCTTATGTCATGATGCCTGGGTGCTGGGATGGAGCCCCACATCAGGCTACCTGTTCAGTGGAGAGCCTGCTCCTCTCTCTCTCTCTCTCTCTCCTGCTCCCTGGACTTGTGTGCTTCCTCTCTCACTCTATTTCTCTCTGTGTCAAATAAATAATCTTTAAATATAGCACCATCATTATTCTCTCTAAAGACAAGGTAAGGGTCTCCTGGGTGGCTCAGTGGGTTAAGCCTCTGCCTTCAGCTCAGGCCATGATCTCAGGGTCCTGGGATCAAGCCCCACATCAGGCTCTCTGCTCAGCAGGGAGCCTGCTTGTACCTCTCTCTGTCCACTTGTGATCTCTGTCAAATAAATAAATATAATCTTAAAAAAAAGGAAAAGACAAGGTAAAACGTATCTGTCACATCACTTCATAATTAATTCATTTACTTTTAGGATCTGTCTTTTCCCTTGAAGTTCAAGCTCCATGTGGGCACCAAGTGTGTTCTGCTCACTGTTGCATTCCTAGACCCTGGAATAATGACTGGTACATATTATGTGTTCAGTAAATAATTTTGAATGAGTGAATGAATGAATGAACTAATGGACTAAAAATAAAAATTGTACAATAGGGGTGTCTGGGTGGCTCAGTGGGTTAAAGTCTCTGCCTTTGGCTCAGGTGATGATCCCAGGGTCCTGGGATCGAACCCTGCATCAGGCTCTCTGCTCAGCAGGAAGCCTGCTTCCCTCCCACTGCCCCTGCCTCTGCCTACTTTTGATCTCTGCCTGTCAAATAAATAAATAAAATCTTTAAAATAAATATACAATCACTTAAAATTGGAAGTTGATGGAAGGTGAATGGAGATGTAAGTATACTAAATACCTCTTTTATATGCTAAGAACTTAATAAACACTGAACAAAACAATTCATTTTTAAAAAGAGTAATAATTATACAATTGTTGTGATGGCAAATAGAATAATTTATATAGGGAACACTAATAGCCTTCCTTTCAAAGTAGAATTTGATTAAAATTATCATCTGCTAGCCTGCATAATCTTCTATTTTTCATGGGCATAATTCAGAGTTAAGGAAAAAGGAAAAGAAATTTGAAATTTAATTAGATATACTTCCGCTTTATTTATCTTGTCATGGCTATTATTTTTTTCACATGTATTTACCCTTTCATAACTTCTACTACTTTAAATTATAATGATCATATCAATGTGGTTTAACATTCTCAGAATAATTTGATGCATTAACATGAAAATAGTATTCTCTATGAATTTCTCTTGTTTTAAAATATAGTAGAAATTACCAAAAACATCTGACTAAAATTCTATACAAATTGAACAAGTCAATATAACTTCTAAGCATTTACTTCATGTCTTACTGTTTCCAAGACACTAGAGTGTATACGTATGATTAAACTTTGATCCTTCTCCAAGAAATGAACAAAAGAGAAAAAAACTGACATTCATTTAGTATTTACTCTGCACCTGTGTCCTTCATAAACCCTCACAACAACGCTGAGAGATGATAGGACAAATTTGTAGCTAAAGGGACACTCAAAATACTGGAAAACTTTCCAAAATTTCTACTGTTAAATGTGATGAAAGCAATATTAAAATGGGGATGTGTGTGTGTGTGTGTGTGTGTGTTTTAGGTCTATTCTATTTCCCTATAATATATTGCCTTTTGTACAAAAGCATTAACATTTTTAAAATTTTGTATTTAAAAACATAGCATGTTCAGGGAGCCTGGGTGGCTCAGTTGTTCAGCATCTGCTTCCGGGTTAGGTCATGATCCCAGGGTCCTGGGATGGAGCCCTGCATCGGGCTCTCTGCACAGTGGGAAGCCTGCTTCTCCCTCCTCCACTCTCCCTGTTTGTGTTCCCTCTCTCACTGTGCCTCTCTCTGTCAAATAAATAAAATCTAAACAAACAAACAAAAACAGCATGTTAATCATCTGTTGGTTTACTTTCCTTTATGCTATTGTTATTTGTTATTTAGAAATGAGATACTGTTTTATATTTAAGATGTCCTAATCAATGGGGATTTTGGAGAAGACAATTTATGTATTTGTACATACAGGCAGGTGGATACATATTCATGCACTTCATATGCGGTGGAGTTGAGCTAATATCACAGGACACAACTGAAACCTCCTTTAAGACACTTTTCTTTGGTAACAAATATAGCACTGTCCTCAGAACAGTGAAGAAAGAAAATAGTGTTTTTCATTTTGGTTTTTTTTGTTGTTGTTTTTTGTTTTTTTTTTTTTTGTTTTTAAACACAGCCGTTTCAACAAACCAATGTAAAATTCACCATGGGCAATGAGTTTTATTAATTGTGAGTTATAGACAGTTATTTGGGAAGATGGTTTTGGCTTTAATGAAATGAAATCAATCTATAATAATTACAACTGAGTTATGACAATTGATTATTCCAAAAGAATTTGACTTTTTATTTATGCCAATGCTCCTTCTGAGGAAGACTCCACAGCATTGTGCAATCCCAATTCTTTCCTACTCTGCATAAATAACATTTCTTCTATTAGAGTATCATTTCCAAAAGCAGGCTTTGAATACTCTGCTTGTTTGCTTAAGATAGTTCTATAGTTTTCATGAGTATCATTGCAAAATGTTTATTCTGGAAAATGGATGTTAACAACCAAATCAAAAAGTCAAATCTAAAGACTATTTTAAAAGAGATGTTTCAGATTGTTTACAAAAGCAAAAGAAAGATAAAAATTCAATCTATTTCTCCTATTGCATGTGCAAATCCTCTAAGGGTGGTGTGGCTTTGGGAAGATTTTCTTAAGGAAAACATCAATGTCACTAATAATAAAAAGTTTCAGGTTTACTACATTTAAATTATGGTGTTCATTTAAATTTGGGATAAGGCCATATCTATATAATTAGTCAATCTATTTCCAAGCTTACTGAATTTAATTTCATTTCTGCTCACCTTCAATGATGTGGAAAGACCTTGTTGACATTCTTTAACTCTTAAGAAATAAAACAAATGTCTGTGTGTATGTGACTATATAAAATTCTTGGAAAGCCAGTGTATGTATATGCTTGAATGATGACCAAGAGCTTGATAATATTTTTTTCATTAAAATATATATATATATATATATATATATATATATATATATTATTTTTTTTAGATTCTGGGATTTAGTACTTCAAAATTCTTCAAAATGTATCCCAGATAATGATCATTTTTATTAGAGATATGGGTTAGAATAGAAGTCAGATAAAAACCAGACAGAATAGAGAAGAAAAAATGTATTCAGTTTGTGTTTCCCTTTCTTATAAAAACAATTTATATATCAAATACCTTTGAGAAATTTCTATTGTTTGAGTGTTAAAAGTTAATGAGCCCCTGCCTGGGTGGCTCATTCAGTTAAGCATCTGCCTTGGGCTCAGGTCTTGATTTCGGAGTTGCAGAATCAAGCCCTACTTCAGGCTCTCTGCTCAGCGGGGAGTCGCTTCTTCTCTCACTCTACCTCAGTGCTCTTTCAAATAAATAAATAAAATCTTCAAATTAAAAAAAGGAAGTGAAGCACAAGAAACTCAAATAAAACAATTAATTAGTAGTCAATATTTATTATTAAAACAAAACATAAACCATCCTTCTTAAAAAATGTTTCCCTTATTTATTTGACACAGAGAGAGATCACAAGTAGGCAGAGAGGCAGGCAGAGAGAGAGGAGGAAGCAGGGTCCCTGTTGAGCAGAGAGCCTGATGCAGGGCTCGAGCCCAGGGCCCTGAGATCTTGACCTGAGCAGAAGGCAGAGGCTTAACCCACTGAGCCATCCAGGCACCCCTACAACTACCCTTTTAATATTAAAAATGTAAAGTTCCAGTTTACTAAAAATATATAACATTGTTAGTCAAGGTGAGGGAAAATGTTTTTTTGTTTTTCAATATTTTTTTTTAATTTTCCAAGTGATAGAAATCATACCTGAAATTTCAAGTAATTGTTTTGAAGCTGAACTAGATCCTTGGAAGCTGAACTTCATTATGTTGATTTATGCTGAGTATGTCATCCAGTTACCAAGCATGGCATGACAAATCACACCAAACTCGGTGGTATAAAATAATGAATATTTTATTATGTTCATGGATACTGTAGGTTAGGAATTCAGGCAGTGTGCCAACAGCCCTGGCTCATTGTCTCTGATTCCCTATATCTTGAGACTTAACTAGGAACATTTCAACAACTAGGAGTAACGGGCTGAGAATCATCTGGAAGCTTTCTCATATGCATATGTGAGAAAACTGAACTGGAGAATTCAAAGGCCAGGCTCCATTAAGTCTGTCAACTGAAATTTTTGCATTGGAACTGCTGTCACAAGTTTCATGTGGCTTGGTCCTCCTTGGGACATGGTCACATTAGGTTAGCTAGTCCACCTACACTAAAGCTTAAGGCTCCCACATAGTGGCTCAATGAATAAGGCAAAACCTGCACAGCATTTTATGATGGAGCCTGGGATGTCATAACATTCTCTGCCATATTTTATTGGTTGTGGCCATCGTCCTGCCCATATTCAAGAGAAAAGGACATATTCCCATCTCCTAATGGGAAAATACAAAAGAATCTGTGGCCATGTTTTAAAACCACCAAAATCTGGCATCTGTCCACAAATTACATTTCTTCCACATGCAAAGTTACTTCGCTGCTTTCCAAGACACTACAGAGCTTTCATTTCCTTATGGTATCAGCAGACTGAGGCTCGTGGTCGGTGGTCCGTAATCTCAATCTAAATCAAGCCAAGGTACAGATGAGACTTCTCAAGAATGATTGCATTTGATGCACAAGACAAGATATCTTCCTCCACCACACCCAACACACAATGGTAGGAGTGTTAAGGATAATGAACTATTATCACTGCCTCAGAATTGTTAAGCCTATAAAAATAACTCCATTAAGGGGCACCTGGGTGGCTCAGTGGGTTAAAGCCTCTGTCTTTAGCTCAGGTCATGAACTCAGGGTCCTGGGATTGAGCCCCACATCAGGCTCTCTGCTCAGTGGGGATCCTGCTTCCCCCTCTCTCTCTGCCTGCCTCTCTGCCTACTTATGACCTCTGCCTGCCAAATAAATAAATAAAATCTTAAAAAAAATTCCATTAAGTGTAAAGTTCTTTAGTTATTCCTCTCTATGCAAATTTCAATGATTACGTTTTAACGTAACAGAGTTTAAAAATATAATTTTACATATTTTATACTTGTAATTGATAACTATATATCATCAGCTTATTATCAATGAGATCTTATTTCACATTAGGGAAGAAAGATATTCTCAAATAGATTTAATTTCCCAGAAACAAGATGATGAAGCACACAAGCTAGATAATCAAATATTTAAAGACATTGCCAATAGAATAAGTGATATTACAATAGATGTTGGAAAGATGAAAACTTGCTGAAACTTGAGTCGTGTCCTTTAGGTAACAAAACAGCAATGACTAATCGCCGCTGGATATTGAAACTAGTAGGTGTCAGTTTACTTTACTGGAATTGCCAGGGGAAAAAAATAAAATCACTAATCTCAGACACATCATCCCATAAAATTAGGAAGAAATCCCTCTGATCTGAAATATTATAAGTATCACAAAGCATCTCACATAAAGAAAATAGTAAGTGGTGACATGGGAGGTGAGAAGCTTGGTTATTATATGCACAACACAACATCTTTGGCAGAAAAATGTTCTAACTTGGAAAGTGATAAAAAACCTTAATATTACAACTTCAAACAGGAAATACAGAAATTAGTTTTATAAATTTTTATCTCCCAAAAACTGTGACAAATAGGAATATCGTGATTCTGTGGATTAAGGCAAATCTTTTTTTTTTTTTTTTTCCCTAGTCAAATTGTAAAAGTTCTTTGAAAATATAAGAAATGAAGATAGAAAATATGCCCTGGAGCTTGAAGACTCTGAAGTTAGGTGCTTGAATGAAACCAAACCCAACTTTATGCTGATTTGCAGTCTGGAGCCAATAAATTTTGTTTCTGAATTTTAAAGCTAAAATGGTATTAGAAAGTTCCATTTGACAGTACAAATACTTTTAGGTTCTGGCCCAATTCCAAAATTCTTTACTACTTGCAACATCTCTCCGAAACTAAATATAACTGTCTTATTTGGTGTTTATTCCACTGAATTGCTCCGTATGTTCCAATGCTGATTCTAATCATAAGGATTCCCAAGAAATGGATAGGAATTCCTGGGACTGAGGTGTGCTCCTAGAAGTTTAGTAGAGCTTTCTTCCTGGTATTCCCCTGGCACAAGGAGGTAGAAGAAGGGATTGTCCCCACCGGTATTACAGGAATTTCTACCACCTTCTCCCATAAGCACAGGGAAATAAGAAACCCTTAACAGTAATTCAGAGTAGTTATGACTAACAAGAACATAAAAACCCCTTGATTAAGAAAAAAAAAAAAAGTATCCCCTTTGGTAGCATGTATAGTAAATTTGAAACGATATGGAGATTAGGAGGTCCACGCACAAGTATAACATGCAAATTTGTGAAGGGTTCCATATTAAAAAAGAAAAAAAAAAGGGGACACAATGTCTTCATGTGACCAAGCAGAAATGAAGACAGCACAATTTATTTTAAATGACATAGGAATAAATGACTTGAATACATGTACTTGCATATTATCTGTCTGTATCTTTTTTCACTTCCAGAAAACTGACACTGATTTTTCTTTTTCTTCTGGAAATATTAATGACATCCTCAAATGTACTAATGGTTTTTCCTGAAAAGAAATTGCCTAAACAAAATTACAGTAAATAGATCATTTGTTAAAGACACTATGGTAACTTATAATAAATTAGTTTCTAAAGTGAATGCTTCAGCTCTAATATGACTATTTGTTAAGCTGGTATTAGTTTCTGATCTTAACTTTACTTGTGATACAACAGTCTCTGAGAAAGTTAGCTACACAGAGAGATGTCATTAAATAATGCAATTATACAAAATAAAAGAAAACCCCACACTTGGTATATTAGCTAGCAGATTTTACCAGCTAATAAGAGGATGTTTCTGGATATGACACATTTTTCAACAAAATTATCTGAATGATAGCTATGCTTTTAAAATGATTGTTTGTCGGGGCACCTGGGTGGCTCAGTGGGTTAAAGCCTCTGCCTTCGGCTCAGGTCATGATCCCGGGGTCCTGGGATTGAGCCCCGCATCGGGCTCTCTGCTCCACAGGGAACCTACTTCTTCCTTTGTCTGACTCCCTCTCTGCCTACTTGTGATCTTTGTCTGTCAAATAAATAAATAAAATAAAATAAAATAAAATGATTGTTTGTATTATACAAAAAAAAAGGTAGTAAAGTGACAAGTAATGTAATTAATTAAATGCTTTCCAAAATATGCTTTACTAGATAACAAGCATGCACTAAATATCCAATGTTGTAGATGATTCAATGATTACTTGTACTCAAATATACTGAAGGAAGTTTTTTGAGACCATCTCAATTTCCAAAGAAACAATATTTACATATGATGCTTCAGGGAAGAGATAATAACAAAAATGATCTGCCCTCAGGCCACTGTCTAGACCACAGGAAACCTGGTCAATAGCATATGGGACATCACAAGGTGCGGACTCAGAAGTTTCCATAACGTCCTGGCCAAGAGAAGGACACAGTGAGTCATGGCTGCAAAGTAACCAAAATCACAGTGCCCTAGCTGCTAATCCAGTGATGGACCCAACTTCAAACCAAATTGGGCCAAACTAACATCTTACAGCTTTAAAGAACAGATTATCCTTGAGCAATAAATCAGTGGAATTTAGAAAGCTTTGCAACAAAAGTATAGAAAATTAAAAACAAACAAGTTTTTCATGATTAATCTTAAAATAATGCTATAGTGCTTACCACCCATTGATTCTCTGTGAAATCAGGAGGGAGCTAATCATTCCATGGCATTAACCCATTCTTAGGATTTGGTTCGGATAGGAAGGCATATGATCCTATTAGCCAAAGGCATAATGTATTTGGGAATGTGGGGGAAATTTAATTTGTTGCTATTGTTGTTGTTGTTTTAGATGCTTCTCTCTTTCAGGGGAACCAGAGGGAAGTAAATTCTCCCTTCTGCATATTGTAGTTGTCTAAATATTGGCCTCAAACTAGTACCAGAATGAGATAGTAGCTGCCATATGAAGAAGGACAGTGACAAGAGAATTTCCCAGAAAAGCTGGAACCAGTGGCTAAAGATAATGCTAGACTCTTACTTGTGGGTACCAGTTAATATTCCTACTGTTTATATCTTTTTATATTGGGCTATTGCTTTTTTTTTTTTTTTTTTTTTTTTTTTTTTGCTTAAACCAAAAGTTATTCCAATAGAGAATCTTATTCCCTTCTACCTAAATGTACCTAATTAAATATCCATATAAAAACCTAGAACTTCACTTGGCTTTATTCTTTTTAATGATCTCCTTTATACCTCAAATCTTTCCTACATTTATTAATATTTTTTCAACATTATAAATGCCCCCCCTGGAAATTGTAATTTATTCAATTCTGTTAACAAAATGCTCATTTACTTGAAAACATATTGAGACTGAATATGTTCAACAATAAAGACATAATAGATACATAAATGGTATTTCATCCCCTCCGCAATTTTTTTCACATATTTATTTATCTATATTGACAGAAACAGATGCTGGAGGGAAGGGTTTCTGAATGCAGTTATTAAATGTACTTAAAAAATTGGGAATTAGGGACCATTTTCAAACAACATATTGGTTAGTATTGCCATTTCTAAGCGGGCACTATCAAAATAACTTCCATCATTGTGCCTTCAAACTGAGGAAACCTATTAATTCTTAGATTCCTGTAAAAGGTTCTTTCAGGAAGGAGTTTTTGAAAGTGAAAGTAAAATAAAAACCAACACATAAACCACCTTGGAGGAATTTCTGTGGACTTAGTGTAAAGGACCAGAGGAAAAGAGAAGGAAACTTTGTACTGTTTTTCTTCTGCTAACCATGGCTCTTAGGGCCAGAAAGTACAGCATCACATTGTGATTGTTCACCAACATTGTTCCCCAACAACAGAACAGCGTAGCTCTGTTATTTCAAAGACCCATCATGTTCTTTCTATTGCTAAAGGATGTAGACCAGACAGACCAATAACTTTATATCTCTGAAGTTAGGCTGAGATGGAACAGAATGTCTTCACCATTTGTTTGTTGATTTGCTTGATATGCAAATGTAAGCCGAGAACTGGATTTGAGAGAAAGAAAGAAAACTAGAAGTTAAGAATTCAAAACTGACAGGTAGTTGAGAGAACAGGGACCTAAGGAAATGTGGACATACCGGGGCCCAAGGAAGAGAAGTGGGAATGGGTGAATGAAAAATAAAAATGCTTGTGGTGAGAAAAGAAAGATAAATAATTAGGACCAGTACATTAATTACTCAGTGGTTGCTCCCTTCATTTTATTCTCATATTTTTGCTTTTAAATAATCGACCCCGTTACTCAATGTTTCAATAAAATTCTGCCTCACACAGCACCCATGTCTTTAAGCTACCCTGGGGACAAGAACTTGAAGACATTGCTCAGAAAGGGAAGAGTAGGAAGGTTCTTAAATTAAGGCCCCCCCCCCAAAAAAAATAGCCTGAAATGGAGACTGGCAAGGAGACAGAAAACAAACTGGGAAAATATGGAAAGAATGGGAAAGACTTCCTACATGTGGGATGGTGAAAAAAAAATTTATCATTGGATGTTAGTATTGAGTGACCACAGAAGATTAGAGGTCCTAGATACACAGTGGCATTTATACAATAATGAGTGAGTGTAACATACAACCTACCAGTGAGAAATAAGACTTTTTAATGTAAGTGATCTAAAAGGTACATTACTTACCTTTCCTAAAGGAAACTAAGTTTTGGGCATGTTAGTTTTTTATTATAAATATCAGTTGGGTTGACATAGTTTACTGGGTCAACTATAGCTGTCTGTGTGTGTGTGTGTGTGTGTGTGTGTGTGTGTGTGTTATGTGCCCAGTGAGTTTAAACTGAGAACAAAATAGAGACAAAAAATGTCTTATAAGTGAACTGTCTTCTCTGATGAAACTAAATGTATTTCACTATACAATTCATACACACAGACACATATATATAATATAAAAATACAATGATAACGTACTATAGCCCACTTACTTATCAAGGAAATAACAGGGACTCTAATCTACTAGAGCCAAGATTTAAAAAATAAATTACTGGGGGCACCTGGGTGGCTCAGTGGGATGAGCCTCTGCCTTCAGCTCGGGTCATGATCCCAGGATCCTGGGATCGAGCCCTGCGTCACACTATCTGCTTAGTGGGGAGCCTGCTTCCCGCTCTCTCTCTGCCTGCCTCTCTGCCTACTTGTGATCTCTGTCTGTCAGATAAATAAATAAAATCTTTAAAACAAAACAATAAATAAATAAATAAATTACTGACCCACTTTGTTTTCTTTATTTTTTGGTATTAACTATTCTGCTAGTTCCTACTGTACTTCATAACATTATCATCCCATCATTGGCATAGTTCATAGTTTCATTATAAACATAGGCTATAGTTATAAATGGAAATGAATTGTTTTATTAGAGTATTTATGTGGATTTTACTCTTCTTTAAAATGACCTACAAAATGCCAATTGCATACTTTATTGATTAACCTTCAGGAGGCTTTTCTCTGTGACTTTGTCCCCATAGGACACTTGATCAGTGGCATTCTATAAAGTACCTAATTAGGGAATGTATTGAATTCTGCTTCATCTCTCTAAAGTGTCCATGTCTTTGCACGATCCAAGTTAGAGTTATTTTCTCATTGTTCTATTACACTGATGAACAACATTTCCAAATGCCATTAATTGTCCTTCTGGCAGTACTATCTCAGAAATATTATTGTTCAAATTATATGCTCAGTATCTTGTAGGCTGCAAAATAATATTTTAAATTTTATTTTTTATCCTCCTCTCTTAAAATAAAAACTGAGATAAAAACTAAGGTGTCAGGGCACCTGGATGGCTCAGTGAGTTAAGCATCTGCCTTCAGCTCAGGTCATGCTCTCAGGGTGCTGGGATCGAGTCCCACATCCAGTTCTCTGCTCAGTGGAGAGTCTGCTTCCCCTTCTCTCTCTGCCTGCCTCTCTGCCTACTTGTGATCTCTGTCTGTCAAGTAAATGAATAAAATCTTAAAAACATTCAAAAACAAAACAACAACAACAACAACAACAACAAAAAACTAAGGTGCCTATATTTGACAAGGCAATTTCTTACCAAAAAAATTTTTTTATATTTTATTTATTTATTTGACAGAGAGAAAGATCGCAAGTAGGCAGAGAGGCAGGAAGGAAGCAGGCTCCTTGCTGGGCAGAGAGCTCAATGCAGGGCTCAATCTCAGGACTCTTGAGATCATGACATGAGCTGAAGGCAGAGGCTTAACCCACTGAGCCACCCAGGTGCCCCTTACAAAAATGTTTTAAAAATGACAGTCCATCTCTAAAACTGATAGACCATTTTATTTCAAAATATATATCAATAAATAATCAAAAAATAAATATCAGAAGACACTCAATAAATATATTATATATTTTTTTTAATTTTTTCAATTTATTTATTTTCAGAAAAACAGTATTCATTATTTTTTCACCACACCCAGTGCTCCATGCAATCCGTACCCTCTATAATACACACCACCTGGTACCCAACCTCCCACCCCTCCGCCACTTCAAACCCCTCAGATTGTTTTTCAGAGTCCATAGTCTCTCGTGATTCACCTCCCCTTCCAATTTACCCCAATTCCCTTCTCCTCTTTAACACCCTTTTTCCTCTATGATATTTGTTATGCTCCACAAATAAGTGAAACCATATGATAACTGACTTTCTCTGCTTGACTTATTTCACTTAGCATAATCTCTTCCAGTCCCGTCCATGTTGCTACAAAAGTTGGGTATTCATCCTTTCTGATGGAGGCATAATACTCCATAGTGTATATGGACTACATCTTCCTTATCCATTCGTCCATTGAAGGGCATCTTGGTTCTTTCCTATATTTTATATATTTATGTATTTTATATTTTAAATGGATAAAAGAAAATCGATATTAACATGAACCATCGGGTGGCTGACTTATACATAGTGATCTTTTTTTTACTCAATATTGTTCAATAAAATATACAGACCTATAAATTATAAACGACTTAACTGCTATCATATTTGCAAATGCCACTGACTTTTGACATTTCATCAAAATCTATTTTACTGAAATACATTTTTATTTTTTATTTTGTTTAAAGATTTTATTTATTAATTTTAGAGAGAGAGACAGCACAAGCAGGAGAGGCAGAGGGAGAGAGAGAATCTCAAGCAGACTCTGTGCTGAGCATGGAGTCCGACTCAGGACTCAATTCCAGGCCCCTGAGACCATGACATGGAACGAAACCAAGAGTCAGAAGTTTAACTGACTGTGCCACCCAGGTGCCCCTGAAATAAATAAATATATATATATATATATATATATATATATATATATATATATTAAGTGATGCTTTGAAAACTTAAACAGTTTATTTTCACTGAAGTTTAACTAGTGGAATGAGTAAGAAATCAAAATTCAAGTAGGTCTTGAAACAGTGTAAAAATTTGGCCAACATACTTTACATCCAACAAAAGTACTACAATATGCTAATTAACAGACGAATATATTACAGAGCCCAGACTTAGATTCTCCACTTATTAAACTCAGATGCATTTAGAGGAACATCAGAAACATTTGTAACTATTCCAAATAGCATGATCTCTTAGCTTTGCAAGTAAAAGCACAACTAATTTTTACTCTACATACAGTCAGTTTAGCAAATAAGTGGAAGAAAGAACTCACTCTGTATTGGAAGTGTCATTGTTCCCTTTTCCATCTGGACCACAAGCAAACTTCCCAGATCCCTTATTTTCAAGGAAGGGAAACCGAGAAGAGTGATGGCATAAACATACCATAGACAAGGAACTGACCATCTTTCTACACTATTATTGGCAGAACTCGGCTATGTTGATAGAGTTAGAGTTTCTACCTTCAGATAAAAGACGTATTTTAGCCAAGTAAACTCTGAGTAATCAGACCTGAAACTTAGAAAAATACGTAAGACTGCACAGCAAGCAAGGAAAATAAATTGTGATTTCAAAGCTCTCCGTTTTTCATGTTGGAACTTTTTAAAAATAATAAGTCATTATTAATAATGCCAGATCTGGATTAGGAAAGTAATATTTATATGAATCCAAATTGATTTATAAAACTTTCAACACTGCACCCTGGTCTGAGAACCTTTTGTGAGATACCTCTCCTTTGTGACCAAAGCACATGACCAACTTACACATGCAAATGAAAAGCAGGCTTTGGTTATAAAACAAAAGAATGGGATTCAACATGATAAATCTAAATTATTAGCTTCGCATAGGCCAACCCAACAGTAGCTATTATCAAATTCAGACCAGCCCACCCTTATGAGATTTTGTTACACAATATCTGCAAGGCATTTTAAATCTGTTACATAAAAATGTGTGCTTGGCATGGTTTGGGATAGCAGGCATTGTGACAGGATGCCCACTTCTCTTGCCCTGAGGAATGTAATTAAGTACAGTGCCCAAGTACATGGTTTGCAGGAGCATGTATGATCCTCCTATTCTGGCTCAAAAGTAGCTGGGTCTCTGCTCCAAGTATCCATCTCAATCTATCTTCAATATGCATCAGGCACCTGAAGACCACCAAGACAAACAGAAATGTATTCTCGTCCAATGTTACTCTTGGCTTCATCATCATTCTATTGTGATTGTCACCAACATTCAGATTTCTTATATACACATTCTCACTTTCCCTGGTAGAGATGCACAGTTGTTAGCAATGAGACGAAACAGCTCATTGACTACTGTTGGATGATTTTCTGTGAGTGTTTGAAGCAGCACCAGTTTGAATTCTACCTAGCTAGTTCTTTGGGGAATAAGTTGGGAACATGAAATTGCATGTCCTCAAACAGTGTGATGACATCTCTAATTCCTTAATAGCTTAGCTGAAATCAGTGCCGAATATGTAACACAAAATTAACTCGTATGATGAAGGAATATTGACATTTTCAGGTCAACCTAAGCTACTGATTTTCTGACATCAAGTGACAATTAGAGTTATCCTTGAGTTATAGGCAACATAGTTTCCTTGTGAGTAGAGGAATCACTCATTCTATAAATGTAAGGATGAAAATTATCACTAAAACTTCAAGGATGATTTTTCATAAAAATAAGCACATATGAGATCTATGCAGAAAACCAGCTAACTTGTAAGAATGTAGAAATATTAATGTGGGTGTTAAATATCATAGGCAACCGACATCATCAGTGAAATAAATCACAATTTCAAATTCCAAGGGTTTTTTTTTTTTTTCAGCATTCAGCTAATATTTATGCAGCTTACAAATAGGGTAACATATTTGTGAAAAGTTATTTCAGACTTATTTCTATGAAAAAAATGTGTGTTTTATGCTAGCATTTTACCAATTGACAATTTTGAGTTTAGGACAATAAAATATGAGTAAGAAACAAGCCTGTGATAAGATCCTGGATTGTTGGGGCGCCTGGGTGGCTCAGTGGGTTAAAGCCTCTGCCTTCAGCTCAGGTCATGATCCCTCTGCTCTGCACAGAAGCTGCTTCCTCCTCTCTCTCTGCCTGCCTCTCTGCCTACTTGTGTCTGTCAAATAAATAAAATCTTAAAAAAAAAAATCCTGGATTGTGAAAATAATGTAAATTTGCAGTGCTAAATCTCTGTTTCTGGTACCAATAATTTCATTGGAACTCATGTCCTTCACAGAAATAATGACCAAACAAAAACAAAAACAAAAACAAAAAACAAGTAAAGCTTCACTTTTGAAATTAAGGTAATTCCATTTAAAATCTATTAAAATTTATTTTATGGTTTATTTAGAGAGATATTTTATCCTCTGCCATTTATTATATTTAAAAATAATCTTGTGGCCAGTTAGCTAAATTTTATTATTGCTCTATTACCTTTCTCCTGAGTTTTATTGAATTGACCATCTATCAGTTTTCATAAATATTTGGAATCCCTTCAGCTGAAATATTTTACACCTTGTGCAATTACACCCAAGCGTGGCCATGTGGCAAACTTTATATAATAAAAAGTGAGTGGGAGTGACATGCTCCCCTTATCTCTGTGATATGACACCTGCCATTGTTCCAGATGGAGACATTCCATCCAATTGTATACCTGAGTGAAGGTGATGTGGATCACAGCTGCACAGACCTGAGATGGACAAATCAACATATGCTTCTGTTGTAAGGCACTCATTTGGAGATCATCATCAAGTGTCTCCGCTCTTTTTTTCCCTGTCATTTTCAATTCTAGTTACTATTTTCCAGATAATTCTCAAATTTTCTCTTCCCACTGATACCATACTTTTCCCAGAACATGAATCTGAGACATTCACTTGCTTATGGGTAGTTTCTTTGTATTTGCCATGACAGAAAACTGGAATGAAAGATTGAAACAAGTAAGAGAAAATGAGGTAGAGCCAATAGAGCAGTTTCTTATGGAGCAATGAGGGAGCAGGGTGGGGAAGGGCAAAAGGAGAAGGAGAAAATAATGTTAAGCTCTATGCCTAGGACAGAGCCTGACGTTGGAGCTCCATTTCATGACCCTGAGACAAAATCAAGAGTTGGATGCTTAACAGACTGAGCCACGCAGGTGCCCCCAAAATGTTTTTTATCAATATATTAAGAAATCGCAAAAAGAAAAAAAAAATTGTGTCTATCTACCCAGATATTTCAGATGTTCTTTCTTCTTTTCTCAGAACAGTCTTTCCTCTGCTATCATTTTATTTCATCCTGAAAAACTTTGCTTCGTATTTCTTTTAGAGCAGATCTGTCAGGGAGGAGTTCCTTTGGTTCTCCTTTACCTGAAACTAACCTATTTCACCTTCATTATTGAAGAATGTTTTTGATGGTTATAGAATTCTGGGTTGCCAGTGTTTATATGCTTGCTTGTTTGTTTTGTAGTGCTTTAGAGATGTTTCTCTCTTTTCTTGTCCCCCAGGGATTCTGGTGAGATGCCAGACATTAACTAGAACTATCCTCCTTGTGTGTTATATGTTAATTTTCTCTTGTTACTTTCAAGATCTATTCTTAAATTTCATTAAATATGAATATGACTTTAGGCTTCTTTCTTCCTTTCTCTACTTGATATCCATGAAGCATCTTAAATCTACCATTCTGTTTTTCATCAAATTTGGAAAATATTTAACATTATCTCTTGAATATTTTCCCATCTGCAATTCTCTCTCCTTACACTATTCCAGTTCCATGTGTTATAATGTTTGAAACCATAACACAAGTTCTGAAGTCTCTGTTCACCTATATTTTTTATAATTTTTTCTCGTTTTTTCCTCACAGAAAATTTTTTATTGATTTATCATGAAGTTCATTACTCTTTCCTCTGTCATGTCTATTCAGTTATTAAGTCCATCCATAGAAATCTCTTAATTTCAGAAATCTTATTCTTCAGTTCTAGTATTATCAATTAATTCTTTCTTATTGTTTCTATTTCCCATTTGGCATTCACTGTGGCATGGAACATATTTCCAATATGGAATAGCAAACTGGAATAATATACAAAAGGAACATTGAGACAAAAGAACACATGTTTCACAAGGATGAATATGTAATATGTATGAGTATTTTTGCCATGTATCTGGTTATGAGAACTTTGGGACAATTTGAATATATTATGAAAATGTTATGTTGCTTTTGTTACTAGGTAACTAGTTCACTAATGTAACTATTGTTAATTTTTGGCATATGTCCATGTGATGAGCTTATGCTCAATTATGTAATTCCTAAGGAATCTTAATTAAAAACAAACCTTTGGGAGTGTTCTGTAGATGTATTTAATGTCATCCTGGAACTACTGAAATAGTTTTACTACTATTATTTCATTAAAAAAAGATAAAGAAGTATAGTTATGATAAAACTAACATTGTCAATGTAAACAGCTAACTTAATTAAATCTTACATATTAGAAGTGTTTTAAGCAAAAAAATGAAGTACAATGGTATTTAAGATACTTCTGGAAAAACAGTTGACAAAATAAGATTCAACTGTAGTGTATGTATTGTTAATTGAGGAATTTTAACTATTGAAATGACTTAATAAGAATAAAATTATGAGTTGGTTTTATATAAAACAATTTTGACCTTAGATGTGCTAATAATGTTCTAAAATAATGCACGTAAATGTATACACACATCCTGTGTGTATGTTCGTGTGTATTTGTGTGTCTTATCATGCATACAAATGGCTCTCTACCTATTAGGTGATGTCAACTTTCTTCAACCTGGAAGTGAGCCACAGCATCTCTGTTCAGCTTCATGGGCTGTAACTAAGTTCATGGGTAAAACTCCTGCACAATGCTCACAGAGAAGAGTCTCAAACACATATGCAATATCTGATACACAGAATTCTGGTCCGTTCACAACAGAGTAGAGATACAGTATTTGAAATTTGAGTTTGAATTTGTTATCTGTTTAAATTAATAGCAGCTAAATATATCAGAGTACAAGCATGTTACTATAACTCGATCATATCTCAAAAAAATGCAATAGAGATAAAAGAGAAAATCATTCTAAGCAGGAAAGAATATTTCATCAAGCTAATGTTCTATTATCTTCTGTTGAAATTTTATTTTCTTTTAGGTCATTAAGATTTACTCTAACATTATTCATCTCACCCAGCTTCCAAGGGCTCCTTCCTTGATCTCTAGTTTACATGCAATAAAAAATGTTTTCCATTTTTTCCCCATCTGTACAAAATAAATATGGTGTATAATAATGATGATGGTAATAATGATAATAGTTTTTTTACTCAGGACTCTTCCATAACAAACAATTAAAATTCATCTCAACTACAGTAGAACTCCATTGTGTGTGTGTGTGTGTGTGTGTGTGTGTGTATTTATGTATTTATTTACTTACTTACCTACTGTGGGGGGGGTAGTTGATTAGTTGTACTAACTTTGAAGTTAAGACAGAGCAGGTTTAAGTTGTATTTCCTTCCAATGAACCAGCTGATGTTAGAAAGGTCCTGCTCACCATTGTTTCACTTATTCATTAAAATTACAGTGGTTTCAACAGAAATCTGTTTTTGCCCTTCTCTGAAAGTTCTCTTCCAGTTAGGGAAAGTTATCAGAAGGCAGTTCCAAACTTAGGAAATAACTGGTCAACTGTCAAGGTAGAGAGATAATCCTGGTTCTTGAACTGGAACATTAATGGAGAACAACTTGTTTCTGTTCCTCTTACCCCTCTACCATAAACAATGTCAGATCTTATTATACTCTACCAAAGAAATCATGAACATAATCAATAGAAGGAATAAGACTGGATAAGGTCCTTCCTACTAGTGGTACATAGAATGAATTTCTACAAGGAAGAAGCATTCTGCTACCAGAGAGCAGATAGAAGCTGCATGAACTTAAACAACAATTTTCTACCACATAAAATGATAAAGACAATAAAATTACTTTTCATAAAAACAAACAAAAATATTGAACATGAAAATAAATGAGGTAAAATTGTTTGAAGCAAAACAAAAAGATTGAATGTACTCATTATGTGACTCTGGAAGAATCACATTTTAACAAATATGGTCTATATTCTTGGGTTTGGCCTCATTCAAGATCTTTTATTGAACAATATTTATTAATACTGTAGAGGCCATGGAAAGTCTGTCAATATTTCAAAAAAAATTTTTTTTTTGAGGGAGTCTGGGTGGCTCAGTTGGTTAAGCATCTGCCTTCAGTTCAAGACATGATCCCAGAGTCCTGGGATCAAGCCCTACATCAGGCTCCCTGCTCAGTGGGGAGTCTGCTTATCCTTTGTCCCTCCCCACACACCCACTCATGGTCACACTATCTCTCAAAAGTGAATAAATAAATAAATAAAATCTTAATTTTTTTTGTATTCTTTTTTTTCTTTCTATTTTTGTAATCTTTGTTTTACTCCATAACCAGGTTTCTTACAATATAGCAAGACCTTCAACAGATAAGATGGAGTAATTTTTTAAGCATAAATTCAACTTATTTAAGACCTTATTGATTTTCCAAGATTGATTCAATATTATAGAATGTATTGATATGAATAATATACCAGGAAGAAGAAAATTATTTTATAAATAATTAATTAAAAACATACCTTTTAAAATTGCATTAAAATAGGAATATTAATCAAGACAAGGTTAGGTTGAGTTACAGTTACAAGTGACCCAAATCTCAGTGTTTTAGTCCCCCCAAATCTCTCTTTTGCTCCCATAAAGTCTGTAGTTGTTCAAGCTACCCTGCTGAATAATTTTCTTCCATAAATAGCTTTAGCCTTTTTGGTCATTTCAGTCTTATGGAAATCCTATATCAACATGCAGTTTGTTTATTGCCAGAGAGAGGAACCAAAAGAGATATACAATTTGGAGGGGATAAAATTATTACATTCATGTGTCAACTTTACCTGGAGTTGATTAGCCCAACCAGTCTTTGGTTATACCTAACTTTAAGGAGGTGAAAAATTCAACTCTTATTATTTTGCCTGGAGAGTGAAAAGAACCAGACTCATGAGCTTATTTATATAAGAAATACCTATGTCTGTCTGTCTGTGTATATAAATGTATCTATCTTCTTACTTATATGTGTCCATATCTATATACACACATATATATATTTATTTAGTTATATTTATATAAACACACACACAAATAATAATAAATTTTTTTTTAAGATTTTATTTATTTGAGAGAGAGAGAGCGAGCATGAAAGGGGCGAGGGGCAGAGGGAGAAGCCCTGATAGCAGAGGGCCTGATGTGGGACTTGATCCTGAGACTCCAAGATCATGACCTGAGCCGAAGGCATTGCTTAACCAACTGAACCACCCAGGTGCCCATAATAAAATATATTCTTAGTGGAGCAATGCTGGTAACATTTTTATTAAAGACATTGCAATATGTGTCTTCAATCACTATAAACACATATTGTCCTGGATGTCCTAATCAATGTAATTTCTTAAAAAAAAAAAAAAGGTAAAACTTTAAAACTTACTATTTGAAATATGAATACCTACAAGCAATTTTTTCAAACAACAATTTGTATGCCTGGAAATAAAAGACAATCACATAAAAATAAATAAAATAAATAATAGAAATAAAAGAAATAATAATCAGTAATTGAGATAGTTAAGTATTCATTAATTGAGATAGTTAATAATTAATACATGATAGCTTCAACATTTTACTTCATGATTGTGAAAGCCAGTTTGAAATGTCCTAGGCCAAAAGACAACATTTTCCAAAAAATTTAGTTTATGTAATCATACACACACATATAATCACATATGAAATAAAGAAAAAAATTGAATTATGTATTATGGCCATAAAAAAGCATATTATTAAAAGTTACCTAAGAGATTAAGCACAAAAATAATTAGGAAATCTGAAAACTATAAACTTGGAGGAAAGGTATGACTTACATTTGCAAAAAGAAAGCCTATTAGGTATATATCTACCATCACAAGAAAACAGCAATTTATTATACAATGTGCACCATGGCAACTATAATTAACAATACTGTATTACATATTTAAGAGATGAAAAAACCCACAAATTTTAAATATATTACTTGCAATGGTCATAACAAAAAACATAGCTGTTGAAAGCTGTATCAGATTCAAAGTTTTTCTTATGACCAGCCCAAAGATATTTGCTGTAGGGTGCTTAGTCTCTTAAAAAAGAAACAAATGAAGGGATGAAGATATATTTTTTTAAAAAAATTGGATTACATGCAAATGTGCTAAGGAACTATTCAGGAGTCAAACAGAAAGTTGGAAGTTCAAATAGTCTCTGGAGAGTGCCAGAGGGAAATTCCTCTTGTTGTTTAAATGCAATGTGCTTAAGACTCTAGGAGCTTCAAGAATGTAAGAATTGAAAGCTGCTCCTGCAGAAGTAGATACAGAGACAACAGCCAGGGGTGATCTCCCCCCTCCCCATCTTAGCCTAATTCTCTCCTACTCCTAAAATCTAATGTGGATCAAGCGGACCCACAGATACCACTATGGACTTTAAAAACATAAATAAATGTCACTTTTTGGCTAAGGATTACAGTCTTAACCTCAAAGACCTGTTATAAAGAGAAAGGGAGAAAACAGATTTGCATAGACAAAAACTAAGGCTGATACTTATGAATACTTTTATTCAAATATATTTATATTGTTTATCGATGACAGAGGACCCACTATTACCACACAGAGATGAGAGAAGGAAAAGCTGGCTAGTTTGTGGTTAGGGAGGGAGAGTCCGGAAGAGGGGGAGAGACTTAGCTGACAGTGATGGAAACTTCCACACCAACCCTGAAGCAAGCCTTAGGCCAGAAGTCAGAACTAAGTTCTGGTCCTTACTCTACCTTTCGTACCCTTACGATCTCAGGAAAAACCATTGATCCAATCACCAGTTTCAGTTTTTCCATCTCAGAAAAAAGGCAGTCTTTTGAGACAATGTATGTTTGTGCGCTTTGTAAAGTTTTAGGTCCTCCATAAACATAAGCTTGGGGTTAATGTTCTTACCAAATGTTTACTGAATTCAACCAAAATTGGCCTTGAGTATCATAACGGCAATATGATTGCCAATAAACACTAGTCAGTCTAGAGTCATTTGTAAGCTGTGAGAATTCCTTACAGTAAAGGATCAAACCATGATGAAAGCACTGTTATGATTATTGCAGTTAAACAAGTTTAAACATTTCAAATTTACTTAAATGACTACAATGGGAGATTAGGAATGACAGATTGTTAAAAAAAATAAGAAGAAGAAGGAGGAGGAGGAGGAGAAGGAGGAGAAAGAAAGAAACCCTATAGCATTAGAAATACATAAAAGTCATGGCTCTAGAGCTGACTAACACAGGCATCCAAGCATTTAAGTTACTTTTCACTGTGCAAATGATCAGTTTGGGGACTCTTAGTGGAGTCGATCTCCTCCATTTTTTCCCCACATTTTCCGGGTGAATTTTTTTTAATTATTTATTTTTTTATTTTTTTATAAACAAATAATGTATCCTTATCCTCAGGGGTACAGGTCTGTGAATTGCCAGGTTTACACACTTCACAGCACTCAACATAGCACATGCCCTCCCCAATGTCCATAACCCCACCCCCCTCTCCCAACCCCCCTCCCCCCAGCAACCCTCAGTTTGTTTTGTGAGATTAAGAGTCACTTATGGTTTGTCTCCTTCCCAATCCCATCTTGTTTCATTTATTCTTTTCCTACCCCCCAAACCCCCCAAGTTGCATCTCCACTTCCTCATATCAGGGAGATCATATGATAGTTGTCTTTCTCCGATTGACTTATTTCACTAAGCATAATACCCTTTAGTTCCAACCATGTCATCGCAAAAGGCAAGATTTCATTTCTTTTGATGGCTGCATAGTATTCCATTGTGTATATATACCGCTTCTTCTCTATCCATTCATCTGTTGATGGATATCTGAGTTCTTTCCATAGTTTGGCTATTGTAGACATTGCTGCTATAAACATTCAGGTGCACAGGCCCCTTTGGATCACTACCTTTGTATCTTTAGGGTAAATACCCAGTAGTGCAATTGCTGGGTCATAGGGTAGCTCTATTTTTAACTTTTTGAGGAATCTCTATGCTGTTTTCCAGAGTGGTTGCACCAGCTTGCATTCTCTGGGTGATTTTAATTAAGGTTTCTGGAGACTCCTCAGAGTCTGTAGATGCGTAGTCTACATGTTAAATCTGTTGGCTTAAATGCCCTCCTGTTTTAATCTCTTATGATTCTCACCCTCATGAATTACACATGGCTAATCTTGCATACCTAATCACATAGGGAAAGGCATGGCCTGAGTCGTCTTCCCAATAGATATAATCTCCTGCAGGAAGTCACTGATTCCTTTTGCATTTGTAAGGTTACAGTTATGATTCAACCTTTTTGAAGAAACATGAAATTCTTGGTCCTAACTTTAAAGTGACATACTTCAATATTCTAGTGTTTTATCTTTTGTTAATTATTATACATATCCAATACATAATTGCCAATTCTATAAAGGCAGATCTAACCTATAGGGACAGAGGGCAGACTGCTTGCCTGGAACAGAAGGCAGGGAAAAGAAGGTAAATTAAACATTTCAGAAGTGATGGAAAATATTCTACATCTTGACTACATTTGTGGTAACACAGATGTATACATTTCTCAAATCTTGTCAAACTGTGAACTTGAGTGAGTACCTTTTATTGTTTTATATAGGTCAAATCATTCATTTTTAGGTTAAAATTACTTAATGAATAGGTTACTAAGAAAGAGTATGGGTAATATTATACATAATATTATAAGTAATATTATATGATTTGCCTGCCCATATGTCTGTTAAAAATCAATAATAATAATCAATAAGTGTATGAAAACCAGTATAAGTGCCCAGGAGACTAGCTATGTATTTTAGGTGCTTAATAAGTATTTGTTGAATAAATGAACACATATTACAGCCTTGCTGGCCACATCCTGTTTTCCCTGAAAATAGAAAGGAGTAAAATTTCAAATTTCGCATCTAATGAGGATGGAGAAAAATCCCCATTAGTAAAGGAGAGCCTGATCATTGAGAAAAACTTTATATAAAAATTACTTGATGATAATATGTGTAATAGTTAATAATCCTGTAAATCCACAATACATTTTAGTCAGATGGACTAACTTTGTTTGCTTTAGTTCCTTATTTGTAAACCTGTATCTTGGGAATTATCTTATCTGTCTTTCTTTGCTTAACTTCAATCCCTTTGACATTTTTCCAGACAGACCCTCTTTAAATAGTTGTCTCCTCAAATTGCACTGGGAGCTGGGAATCCCCTTATAATAACCTTTCAAAAAAATACCCTTGAATTTCTTCCTAGCCCATAAAAACTAATCATGGCATTTCCACAAAAGGATTTATGGACAAGTAGAGGCATTTAGTTCTGTATACTTAACAGACATTAAACTATGCTATTGATTCCAACAGCTTTTCTTGTGTTTTTCTCTTTGAACACTAATCATGCAGCCCATGACTCTACAGCATTCAGCATTGCACTGTAAGCCTCCAGGAGAAATGCTTTCCTGTGGTTTTTAATAGAGGACAGAGCAAATCTCGGTTTATAAAGAGATTGAGAAGTATATTCACCATGTTTAGAGTTAATCCCAACTTCCTGACTAACTCTCTTTTCAAAGGGATTTAGCTTTAAGCCCTAAATCTTTCAGCAGATGCAAATGGAGAGTTCAGAGGAACAGTAATGATGAAAATTTTATAATCACCACAAATTGAAGGAGTTTCTATAGCAATTGATCTATTAATATAATGTTAGCATTCCAATTTATCCCATCTGAAATAGTAACAAGTCAAAAATAGAAAGTGAGTAGCCACTTGAAAATTGCATTTGCTAAAGTACATGTGCTTAATATACAATCCATTGTAACAGAAGCTAATATTTTTCCAATATTTACTATTTTTAGACACTATTCTAAGTGTTTTACATATAATAGTCCCACAAATTAGTTATTATTAATAGCTTCACTTTACTTCAAAGGAAACTGAAATACAATTAAGTCAAAGTAAGTTACTTGTTATGTAACAAGAAGTGATAGAACTGAGATTTTTTAATCCTAAACAATCTAGGATCAAAGTCTTTGCCTTTAATTGTAATATTTTAGGCTTCGGCATGATACTAAAGAGTCTAAATTGTGTATTTGAAATTAGCATTTCTTTTTTCCACTCTATAAAATCTTTGGATGTGAACTGCTTGAGAAAGAAAAAGGAAAAAAAAAAAAGCTAAGAAAGGTTGTGCTTTGTTATTTTTTTTTTCTTTTCCCAGCAGAAAACGTTATAAGCAAACATGATACTATTATTTCTTATTGAAAGGTTTATGATCAAATAACAACTAGTTATTCTTCTTCAATGTTAAGTTGGTAAGGGAAGCCGGGACTCTTATCCCTAATGGAAGAATTAAAACACGGAAGAGAAGGTGGATTTATCAGTTCTCATGATCTAAGTTCATGATTGACTGCCTAGAACAAGGATGGTTTATCCAATAATCTGCTGGAAGTCTACAAACTGGTTTTCCTTTGTATAGTCCCCATTTTAATAAAAGGCAATACTAACCATTCAGTAGCAATTATAAGAAATCTGGTACTAGAATTTTCCTTTTATTCATTAAATAGTCACTAATTTATAGATCCCACTTCTTTACTATTGTTCTTCTCAGTCCTCTCTCTACCTTATTTCTGGCCACCATTGTTTCATCTATAAATTACAGAAATTACCTTCCACCTCATCAAGAGGATTCCAGCCATCCTCACACTGCTACTTGAGAAATACTCCTAAAATGCAAATCATTTCCTATTCCTGGACTACACACAGTGAGGTATTACCCATCCCTACTCACCATGTTCCCTGCAAAAAGATGAAACTTAGATTATCATGCAAGTCTCTCCCTTCTCCAAACATTTCTCATCACTGACACTTTGTTTCAGGCAACCTGTTATCCTTAGCATTGCCAAGGCAATGTGCTATTCTATTCACTTGTGTTTTTATTAAAAACACAGACTTTAATGTTAAAGTTTTGTTAAGGAACTGGACATGTTACAGTCTCTAGAGATCACATACTAGATGTGTACTCTTGCTAGAGAAGGTATAAAGGTGCCCACCACAGACAACTGAACATAGTGATAACTATAAAGAAGGCTATTCAACACAATTTGTAAAAGAAAAAACTGTGAATGTAAATGAAAAATGAAATATGTGTTGCAATCATTGTAATGTTCTGGTCCTCTGAATAATATTAAAATATATAGCTATTAAAATATATAGTTCTTATCCTGTGCCAAGAAGAGTTTTAATTGTTTTACCTAAACTAACTCATTTTAACAATCTCAATAATGGTATGACTCCTACTAATTTATTTTACAAAGAAAACTGAGCTACATAGAAAGACAAAGTGGGGCTCCTAGGTGGCTCCGTTGGGGATCAGGGGACTTTTGGTTGTGGCTCAATCATAATCGGGGAGCCATGACATTGAGCCCCTTCTCAGGCTCTGCACTCAGCCGGTCGGGGGGCCAGGGGTCTGCTGGAGATTCTTTCCCTCTGCCCCTCCCCCTGCTCACTCTCTCTCTTTAAAGATTAAATAAATCTTTAAAAAGAAGTAAAAAAGAAGAAAAGAAAGAAAGACAAAGAAGCTTGTCTAAGATCACAGAGCTAGAAAGTCAACAAGCTGCATTTGAACCTTGCCAGGCTGAATCTAGTTCCTTTCTATGTTTTTACTCACTCAGCCACATTGCCACAATATATAAAATACTTGAAAAAGTGATGTCCATGTATTAGGTGTGTGACATTCAAATAGCAGATACAATTTCCCAGACTGCTAATCCCTTCAATATCAATAACAGATTTAATACAACCACCAGAAAAAACAAGCTAAGAAAGTCAGCCCTGGAGGTCAGGCCAGGCTGGTGGGCCACCAGCCAAGAAACGGAAAAAGGAATGTTCAGGGGTACAGGGTAGGGAGTTAGAGTTTGTGTTCGGAGGGCCAAAGGGATTAGGGGTGAAATATGGTCAAGGTTTACAGGTTGGGACATGGATCACAGAGGGCAGAACAGGGCAGGGAGTACAGGAAAGAATTCCATCCAAATGAGGAATCATGAAGTGCACTGTTCCGTTTTGAAGCTGCCAAAATTAAGAAGGTAGGCGTGAGTTTAGACAGGACTGTAGAAAACAGAGGTTTCTGGGTCCAGAAAAAAATGTGTGGGTTTACACAGTGAATACTGAAGTATTACTAGTTGGTTTTATTAGAGTTGTTATTTAAATTCCAGTTAGTTAACATACAGTATAATGTTAGTTTCAGGTGTAGAATTTAGTGGCTAGACCCTTCCATACAACTCCTGGCACTCATCACCACCACCACCTATTTCCCTTATCCCCCCCACCCCCTCTCCCTCTGGTAACTGTCAGTTTGTTCTCTATTCACTAGTTGATTTTTTAAACAAAGACCATTGGTTTGAGGTGCTTTCCTGGCCCAGGAGAGACCGCCCCAAAGTGCAGCTCCCTAGAATCTAGCTGGGGGAAAATGTGATGATGACCACAAAGGATGTACCTCTCATGGGACACGCCAGATATTCTACTGTGAGTCGATACATAGTCTCAATCAAAGCTCTGTTTCTTAGAAACTATGAGATCTTAAGCAAGTTCATTACTATTTGTAAAATGGGGATAATAAAAGAACCTGCCTTATAAGGATGGATGAAATGATAAAAATCTTTTGGAACTTAAGTTGAACACTGAGCTCTTCCAAGTAGTTATAATCATTATCCTGATTAGCAAAAATCTAATTTAAATACCCATATTCATCTCCTTGTTCTTTTATCAGAATTTAAGCTAGAAAAATTTAAGTATGCTGATAATTTTAGAGAAAAATGAAGCTGAATCCTTTCTACTGTTTTATTTTTATTAGAGCTTATTTCTTAATGAGTAGAATAAGCTTATTTATCAATTAGCAGAGTTAAATGTACTTAATGAGTAGAAAAGTAAACTAGGAAACTTCATTGGCATTCTTTAATCTAGGAGAGAGTTTTTTTAGTTTGAAAATCACTCTTTTTTGATATTTTGAATATTTTTTTCTTATTTTATTTAATTCGAATTTTATTTTATTTCTTTTCCATGTTCCAGAATTAATTGTTTAAGCACCACACCCAGTGCGCTGTGCAATACGTGTTCTCCTTAATACCCACCACCAGGCTCACCCAAACCCTCACTCCCCTCCCCTCCCAAACCTCAGTTTGCCACTCTTTTTTTTTTTTTTTTTTTTTTTTTAATGTGAGTATTCTATTGATTCTCAGATACATTCGTCGGTGTGAGGTCAGTATAGCTATATATAGAGCTTGATCCAGAACCTCTATTTAGTAATTTTCTGTGCTCCTGAAAGGTAAGACATCAGACCAGAGTGGTTGTTGGAATTGCTACCTTGTAATGAAACCAGAAGCAAGTTTCGATGAAAACATAATTTTCTCAATAACTTAAATTATATAGAGACATGTTGGAACAATTTGTAAATTCCAATAGCTATATTGAGTTGTATATAGGCCTTCAAATGGTCTAATTCTATGGAAGTTGTGTGGAAAATCTGATAGGTCATGGTAGCCACAATAATTCTGCCTAATTTCTAATTTACAGCCTCAGGAAAAAGGTAAAAGAAGGGAAGGCTTTACATAAAGGCAGCCACTGAGATTGAGGGGTTGTCAACTAGACCAAAAACATTGGTTTCCAATGAAACTATGCAAATTAGTGCCACTGTTGAAGACAATGCATTAATATATATATATTAATATTGTTGTATAATATCTTAAAAGGGATCAAGAGTGTCATAAAAGAATAATCATCTACAACAGTTTCTGGAGGAATTAGCTGCATATGTCTTGCATCAGAATCCCGTGGGAAACTAAAAAATCATGTGTAATGAACCCAAATCTCTGGTAATGTAGCTCCCTGATCTCCACACTTGACTGTGTAAGTTTTGTCAATGCTTTCTGAGCACATTCTCGAGAATCGCCCACTCCCTACCTGCATGTACAGGGGATCATTGGTGTTGGTTCCTGTCAGTCCCCCAGATCTTGCCATAACTGCAGGTCCTTCTATTACTTGCAGGATGTCTCTTCCAACTCAAGATACCCCAAGTGGCTTCTGCTTTTCTGACCACATCTGAACTGACCTGGGCTCAGAAGTGTGAAAGGAATAGAAATCACAAATGTCTTCTCCTTTATTACCACTGGTAACTAACCCTCTTTTTACTCTTTTATAGCAGGTGGTCTCCTAAATCTACGAATATGTTGATTGGTCAAGGTAAGCTTTTGTGGTATGGCAAAAAAGTACTGAAACATCTATTTAACTTAGTCTAATTTTGTTTTAAATTCTGAAACTATAAATACATGTCAATACTGAACATAGTTAACTCTTTAAAAGTATAATACATACTTCAATACCTATCAATGAGTCTGAAGAATCAAACTTTAATGATACTACTAAAATTCTTTTATATCCATCCTTAATTTCATCTCTTCCTGCTCTGCTTTCTACCCCTCCCCCAAATCAGTAATGGCCTCACAACTGAAATATTCATTTTTAACTTCTATGTTCTTCTTGCAACTTGCTTATTAATAACCAGCATAATGTTTGTAAGATTCTGTGACTGATGATGATTTAGTTACCAAAAGCGATAATGCATCATGTTTTACTACAGACAGATTTGCATTATGAGAATGTGACACAGTCCATTAATTTATTTTCTTCTCAATGCATCTTTGTGGTTCTGATGTATTGTTAATTTGTTCATTTGTTTGCCTCCCTTTGTTTGGCCAGTACAAACAATGCCACTGTAATGGGCATTTGGCATTCAATTACATGACTTGTGGTGAATAAAGGTCAAAGTTTCTCTAGGATAAATTCCCAGGAGTGGGATTATGCATTCACACTTCACATTTTCAAGTTCCATTAGATAATGCCAAATTGCTTTCAAAAATGTTTTCACTAATGCACAGCCTATCTGCTTTGTAAGAGTTCCCGTTATTCTACATTCTTGCCAAAACTGCATGTCCTTGGACTTGTTAATTTTTGCCAGTCTGGTGGGTGTGAAATGGCATCTCATTGTGGTTTTAATTGGAATTTCCCTGATTACAAAAGAGGTTGAAATCTTTTCATACAATTATAACCCATTCATTGAAATGTCTGTTTATGCATATTACCAATTAATATATTGCACTATTTGTCTTTTACTTACTCATTTGTAGGAGTTCTTTATATGTTCCCTGTAATAATTCTTTGTTGATCACATATTTGTTGGCATAGTATGCAGTAACTTTCTTCATATCCTTTATGATATTTATTAATATATAGAAATTACTAATATTTCCTTATCTTTTGTTTCTTTAAAAAAAAAAAGATTTTGGGGCACCTGGGTGGCTCAGTCAGTCAAACACTTGGCTTTGGCTCTAGTTGTGATCTCAGGGTCATGACCTCAGGGTCGTGAGATCCAGCCCTATGATAGGCTCCACACTCAGCACAGAGTTTGCTTAGACTCTCTCTCCCTTTCCTTCTACCCCTTCCCCATTTAATTTCTCTCTCTCAAATAAATAAATCTTATAAAAATAAAATATATATATATAAATAACAAATAATAAAATTTTAAAAAGCCTTTAATACTACAAAGACATAATTTTCTCTTGATTTCATTGAAAACATTTCATAATTTTATCTTTCATGTCTAGGACTTGAATGTACTTTGTAAATGTCAAAATAAGCTGTGGATGTAAAATGCAATTGAAAACTCTACCAATTCTTTCTACTAGTTAATAAACCACAATGAAATTATGAATCATGTGGTTAGACTTCCCATATTATCACTTGTTTTGAGGTTATGGGGAAGAAATTCAAAATGAAATGAATATTTGGGACCCATGCTCTAAATCATCATTTTATTTTAGGGTAGTACCAATCCACACATAAGAAATTATCTTCTTCAACATCCTCAGTCATAATTGTGTTAGAATATGGAATTCTTACAGGCCATGTTGACCCATTTAAAAGTGTAAATCTTGATCCATGCAATAATGGAAACTAGTCTCCCTTAGAAACTTATTCTTAGGTGTCATAGCTATAGCAGGAAAGCAAGTCAAGCCTGGCAAAGAAGCCTAGTTTTGTTTTGCTTGTTTTGTTTTGAATTTTACTTATTTATTTGAGAGAGAGTGTGAAAGAAAGAGAGAGAGAGAGCAAGCAGGAGCGAGGGCAGCGGCTGAGGAAGAGGAAGAAGCAAACTCCCTGCTGGAACTTGATTCCAAGATCCTGGGATCATGACTTGAGCTCAAGGTAGACGCTTAATCAACCCAGTTGCCCAGACACCCCGAGAAGCCTGGCTTTTTATAGCTGTCTTTATTAATCCTTATGAGATAATTTTAAAGCATCAAAACAAAGGTAACAGAAAGATTGAGATTTTTCCTTTGGTTTTCCTTCATTATGATAGTTTTCCTACATTGATTCATTCAAAAGGTATCCACTAGAAGTCTATTTTTAGTACCTTATCTTTAATTACATTTGGTTTTTACAATTACTGACATGTAAACTTTTATTTCGCTTTTAGAGTTGGAACTGATGAAACATTTTTGGGAAAATGTCTAGTCACTACTCTCTTAAACAATCAAGAATTGAAAATCTTACTCCACATTTCTAGTGACAAAACTTTGGTAAATATTCTAAGATGCAAATGTAGTTATCCAAAATAAAGCTAAAGTAAGACAGTTAGAATTTTTCCCTCATGTTAAAAAAGAATCTATAAAAGATAATTATAACAAAAAGCTATTTCAGTAGCCCATGAATAAAAATTCAGATCTCTCTACAGTTCGTGTTGGAATATAAAGTTCACAAAGAATATCAGGCATTTTTTTTAAAAGAAGAGAACAAACATCTAAACCTCTTAAAGTGTAATATTCTCATGTCAAGCATTCTTATTTGTTTTTGTAAACAAAAATTCAAAGAAAATCTTTCAATTCTGCTTGTGCAAACTTACATAAATAAATACTAATGTTTTGAAATATACAAAGATCTGAATTCTAACCCCAGTTAAATCACAATTATCTGCTGGATGACCTTGGAAAGTAACTTTTTTCAACCAAAATCACTTTCCTTAACTATCACACATCACATAGTTGTGTGGAAATCAAATGGGAAAATCAAATCAAATCAAAAGTAGTAAATGCTAAGATTTCAATATACCTGCAATATATGATGTGGGAATGTGACAAAGTGACATTAGTGTTAGAAATCCCAGAAGAAATTTCTAGTGAGTTCATTAAATTTATGTTATACCCATTTTGAAACTAAATGTTCTTAATTAAAAAAAAAAAACTGCATACTATAAAATTTGTGAAGTTATAGTCAAAGTTATGAATTTAGCATACGAGTTACTAACAATTTAATCTGGCTTTAATATCACAGGCTTCTGGCCAGGATTATACCTCATACATTGCTGAAATATTTCCCTGAAAGAATTCAATACTTTGAGAGGGAATTTTATATTCACTGTATATGCCAGCCCTCAAGCCTCAACTAAACTCAACTTGAAAAACAATGCAGTACACAACACCCCAGCACAAAATTTTCTCACATTACTTAAGAGATCCTGATTGGATAGTAGTGATCAACCCATATGGTACGATATCATTTAGCACCATTTTCCAGCAGCATGTTATTATTCACAGTCTGGCAGCTATGTCCGCAGGCTTTGTAGGTGGTTACAAATGGAAATGGGGCACATACCTCAAACTTTCGCTTGTTCATCACCTTTTTTCCCCTGAGAATTGTGGTTTTATCTATTTCATGAGACTGTCTCCTTAAGCAAAGGTTAGCAACAGGATCAACCAGAAGTAGGACTGAAAAGAAACAGCATTCTCTCTAGAATACTGGAATTTTCAGAGGTAGTGATTCTATCCAATTCAAACTACTGGTCAGTTACTGCCTCTTCTTTCGCTCATATTTGTTTAATTTCTAAGATACCTTCAGAGACAGCCAAGTCAGGTATATCAGTATGTTTAGGAATAATGATTATTCAAGTAACATCCAAATCTTAAGCACTAATTATGATTATTTCATATAATTACTAATTACTTTTGGACTCATGTGAAGGCAAATGAAATAAAATATACATATTAACTATCAGTCCTTTTTTATTTGATTAATTAATTTTCCCTAGGTGTCGTTCAGGAACATCTCAGTCAACATTAAACCGTAGATTTTATTACATCAAAAACTAGATATAACTATTAAAAGAAATAATACAGAGGGAAATATAATAATTCAGAACTTGAAGGAAGACCCTCTACCGTAAAGTCTGTATTAGTATTTTTGTCTTTTTTCTTATTAATCTATTAGCATCTTATCCATGCTAAACATGTCCACTGAGAGACTGTTTCCAAGTTGGTGGTCAAAATTCCCCTCTCTTACTCATGACTTTGGATAGTCCCCTCTCACGCTAACTTTTGCTTGACCGTGTGACCTTCCCTGGGCAATAGAACAAAACAGCTGGAAGTACTTGTTCACTTGTTCGGGGGGCACTCTTTCCTAGTGCTGGGAACTTTCCCCCACCAAGAGAACAAGTATAATCAACTGTGCTAGAGGCTGAGCGAACATAGGGCAGAAACTCTAGCTATCCATCCATTCCACCAACTGACTGCAAAGATCAGCCAATTAAATGCAGACCAGAAAACATCACCCAGCTGAACCATAGAATCAGGGACAAATAAATAAAAAATGATTAGCCTTTGTGCCACTAATCCTTGGAGCTGTTTTCACAAAACAAAATCTGACTAATATCACTACTATAGTATTTTCAATGAAAAAGAAATGATAAAGGAAGACAATTTTGTGGTGAGTTTATAATCTGATTTGTATTATTAATTTAATATGTGACTTCTAGAACTGAAATTTGGCAAATTCTCACATTTGCATATGTATGCGATACTGGAACATGACAGTCTTATATATAACTTTTTATAGAATGTCTTAAACATTGCATATATTTAATACAATTAGATGAACTAAATAAAGTGATGGCTGAATTATGATTTTGAATTTAAAACTATAAAAATTACTTTTAAAATAATTCTAATAAATTTCATGTACTAGAATGGTTTAGAGTGATTTCTGTTTATGGTACCACCACAAGGAATTTTTGTTTAGAGTTATTTATTGTTTCCTAGGTAATCTGTGGTTTCTAGTACTATCCCCAAGAGGAAATTTGCATGTGAGTTTGAATGTTATATAGTTTGAACATTTTTAGGAAATGTAAGAGCTGTTGCCAATTCTCATGGAGATTTCCAAATACATCCTCCTGAAGGAGAAAGTGCTATGAGGAAAGTCTCTCTGAAACAGCCCTTATAGAAATAAATATATACCCTAAGCCAAAAGAAGATTTCTAGTTCATTCCCTATGCCAGGAACTAAAAGAACAGTTAGCAGAGTGAATGCTACAGAGTTACAAAAAATTTCCATATGACAGCTCTGCAGATCATTAAATAGATTCCATACAAAAATGCAGTTTGTCCTTGGACTTCACTATCCTATATCTATGCAACGAATTTACATATCTGTTTTCTATCAAGTTATTTTGTAAATGTCCTGAGCAGCCTCAATTTCAGAAACTTGCTTCCTAGCTATTTCTGCTAACTTCCTGGAAACTGCCTCAGTTGTTTCCAGGGGAAAAAAAAAATTAAACTCAAGTTTTTCCCCTTTGGTACTGCCTTCAATGCTGCCAAATTTCGTGATCTAGACACAGAGTTGGGATGTACAGCCAATAGTAACCATCTCTGATGCCCCTCAATGACCTCTACGGGAAGGAAGAAGATATAATGTTCTCTTACCCTCTGTAACACAAAAGAAATAGAACCGTGCCTTCTAATAAGATTTGAAAAACTTAGAGAAAATGAAAATAAAAAGGAAAAGTAGCTTAAAACTGTTATTATCCATTCTTAACGCCTATGGTTCTAGGTTCTACCTCATCATCCTTGCATAGCTCCTGGCGGGTTTCCATAATAGTTTAGAGGGAAGAATTGAAGCAGAATAACCTTGTAGAAATTTATTTATTGCAATAACTGGCAAGAGATGGTGGATGCTTTATGTCAAAAGCTGGCAGTGGTAGTAGAAGTTTGGATTTGAAGTATGTGTGTCTGTTGATTGGACATGAGGTAAGAGGAACACAGAGAAATTATAGGTATTCCAAGAATTCAATGTTGGCATCTAGAAAGATATTACCTTTTGGAGACTGGATGGATGTTTGGTGGGGAAAATCAAGAATACAAATTTGGATATTATTAGATGTCATCTTTAGTTAAATATTTAAGTGAAATGTCAAGTAGACAGTAGGATATATGAGTGTGGAGGTCATAGAAAAAGTCTCGAGAGAAAATAGAAATTTGAGAGTTGTAGGTAAAGAGAAATCAAACTTTTTAAATTCTGCATAGAGATTTTATCTTCAGTTAGATTGCAGACTCTGTTTCCATGATAACCTGATAAGAGTTAAATGTCATCTCCAGGCAACATTACTTAAGACAGAAATTATCCCTGATTTGCAAATTACATCTGGACAGGGAGTTATGAACACCAAATTGGGTTATATATGGGGCTTTCCTGAGAGCAATGACTCTTATAACATTATGTATCCTTCAGAGACCTGGAATCTATGCCTATAGATGTATTGGCTCCTCTGTGACATGAAGCTTTTAAACCAGAGAAGATTCCCATCTTCTGAGTATGGGTGAGTATGGTCTTCCTTCTTGAACATGAGTTCATCTGATTCAGTACCTTCTGGATACTTTTGTGAACTGTTCCACAGACTGCTGCAAAAAAGAAATATTCAATGTTGAGCTGCTGACATGCTGTGTCTGAAACCAGATATATGTCAAATGTGGTTTATTATAGTGTCTTGAGTCTAAATGTGTAGCTGAGCCCAAGAAGACCACATGCTGAACACGTGGATGGTATCTAAAGGTGTAAGGCTAAATGAAGTTTATTTTTTTAAATTTTTTAAAGATTTATTTATTTGACAGAGAGAGAGAACAAAAGTAGGGGGAGTGGCTGGTGGAGGAAGAGGGAGAAGCAGGCTTCCCTCTGAGCAGGGAGCCTGATGCAGGCTTGATACCAGGATACCAGGATCATAACCTGAGCCAAGGCAGATGCTTGACCGACTGAACACCTACGTGTCTCTGGATGAAATTTCTTAAGGACTACAAACAGAGGTAAAGTTCTGAAAACTGGGCTTTGAGACACCCCAGAAGTTAGAGGTCAGGGATAAGAGGAGGAACAAAAATAGGAAACTGAAAATGAGCACAGAATGAGGTAGGCAGATAACCAAAAGAATGTGGTATTCTAGAAACCAGGGAAAAGGTTATTTCAAAAAGGTATAAGGGGTCATCTCTATCAAATGTTCTCTATGTCACTGTAAAGTTGATTACCAGAAAAAGCACACTGGGAAACAATAAATTTTGGCTAGCCTCTTTTACAATTAACTGATACTCATGACATACCAAAGAGGAAAAAATCTAGTCTACCCCTTCTGGAATTGGAGCTAGAAGTTCATGAAGTTGGAATTAGTTAAAGGCACTGTAGCTTTTCCCAGAGATGCAAGGTGGACCAGATATTCAACAGTAGAGGGCATGGTAGAAGAATGACTAGAAGAGGAGAAAAAAAGAAACAGAGTGAGGGAAAGTTTTGTTTTTACTTATATCACTATTTCATTCTTCATAGAAAATGACCAAAGGAAAGAGAATTGAATTTTTTCTGTTTTTGCTATTCCCAAAGACTAAGAATGAAAATTCACATGAACTTAGGTAAAACTGCCTGTAAGCTACACTCAAATAAAAAACCCAAAAAGTAAAATTCCCACAAAAACTAAAATATGCAAAATAAGAAATAAAGAGCAATAAATATTTGGTGAGTCCATTAATCTTAGGATCTACTAACTACCTTAAATATCAAAGGAATACATAATTGTGTTTTTACTGTTAATTAAATTTCAGCATAATTACTTCACAATAGTTGTGGGTTTTTTTGTTTTTGTTTTTGTTTTTTGATTACATGCTACATTCCGGGCACAGTCATTTCCTGTTCTTCATTTAGCATATGGCACTTTCTTTGATGACACATGTAGGCTAGGGAAAGTTTCAATGAATGAAAGCTGCAATTCTAGTTATTTCATACACCCTGTTGCTAGTCAGTGCATGTTGCTTTTGCCATTGGCTTATGAATCCCCTTTCATTTTATTGACAAGCTCACCTTCATCATAAATGAGTTGTCAACGATGACTACATCTGGCATTCCACTCAAGAGGAAATTTCACATTATGTCACACTTAGAAAGGGAAGGTAGAATGTTTATATTCTCTCAAATTCCTGTGACTTTCTTCGCTTTTTATGTGAAAAGTCATATTAACAAATATTGGTATGATTGGCACATTCTTGTAGGCTAGGAGAAACTATGAATCTAGAATAAATGAAACAAGATGGGATTGGGAGGGAGACAAACCATAAGTGACTTTTAATCTCACAAAACAAACTGAGGGTTGTTGGGGGGAGGGGGGTAGGGAGAGGGGGGTGGGGTTATGAGCATTGGGAGGGTATGTGCTATGGTGAGTGCTGTGAAGTGTGTAAACCTGATGATTCACAGGCCTGTACCCCTGGGAATAAAAATATATTATATGTTTATAAAAGATAAAAAATAAATAAATAAATAAATAGAACCATCTTAGTTGTGCAACCAACCATTATTCAAAAGCCCTCCACCCCGAAAAAAGTAATGAAATGAAGTAAAATAAAACGAAATAGTTTAAAAAACAGCAGAAATAATTAGTTATGTGAGTGTCATCCTCATAGTCAAACTAATTTCTGGTGACATACTATGTTATGTGAGTAACTCCTAATAAAACATGAAGTTGTATGTGTTGGAAATCAAATTACCCTTTTAGATACATAAAAGGAACTCACTTGCTGTTAGTATAATTCAGATAGGAGCTATGACAAACCTTGTGTAATCAACAAAAGAAAATCAGATTTTCCCATTAATAGTTTAAATAAATTTTTCTGAGGTTAGAAATTCCTATCACTATATGTCTATCTTTATTATCATCTGTACATCCACTCATATATAATAGAAAAACCATTTGGTCAAAAAAGAATTTGTATTCTTGTCCAAAGGTAAAATATACACAGCTTCCTGAAAACAGTAGTTGCAATATGAGCTTGAGAATAAAATTAAAAAACAAACTGAAACAAAAAAACTGTGATTCTACAGCTAAGACTGGCTAACATTCCTGACACTTAGTTTCTATAGAGAACTAGTAAAAAAAAATTCATTTTATATAATTTTACCTAAGTTATCAAAATAATGATCACACATTTTTTAAACTGCTGACTAGCGGGAGGAATTAGCTGAAGGTACTAGACACAGAAGCAGGAAAGCTTACTTCACAACTCAAGATTTTGGGGATTCCTTTTTAACCTTAACAAAGCTCTTTTGACATTGCTAAGCCTTCCTTGTAAAGACAGGTTTCACTATCATTAAGCTTTTTGAGATATGGAACCCTCTAAGGTTAGAATAAAAGCTAAAAGACCCCTTTACCCAAAATACATGTAAGAACAAGCCTGTGGTTTAGAAATAGCTAAGAACCCAAAAATAGCCATTATAAATGGTATTTGATAGTTTTCCTGTAATTAGATATGAGCTTTTTAAAAATTGTGGAACATTTGTTAATTTAATACCATATAGGTACTCTTTTAATCGATATCATATACCTGTTCTAACAAATGAAATCCCTTCATAGTTTATTTCATTTTGTTGCTGAATAGCAATCCATTGAATTCTTGTTTCATTCACCTACATTTTGGTTCCTACCAAATATAAGCAAAACTACCATAAACAATTATATTTAATATTCATTTCAAGTCAGTTGTGTAGTAACCTAGAAGTATGATTGTTAGGTTGTATTCTAGACAATGTTTACCTTTGTAAAAAAAAAATGCTAAATTGTCTTCCTAAAGGACTGTGCCATTCTATATTCCCATCAGCTGTTAATGATAGTTTCTATTTTTTCATATTCTTCGCAGCAATTGATATCATCAGGTTTTTAATTTTAGCCAGTCTAACTGTTCAGTGGTATCACATTAAGACAAATGATGTGGAATGTCTTTTTACATGCTTACTTGATAACTATGTTACGAGTGAAATGCCTATTCAAATATTTTGCTTATTTTTAATTGGTATTCTTTTCTTTTCTTTTTTTTAAGATTTTATTTATTTATTTGTTAGTGAGAGAGAGAGAGAGCGAGCACAGGTAGACAGGGCAGAGGCAGAGGGAGAAGCAGTCTCCCTGCCGAGCAAGGAGCCTGATGTGGGACTCGATTCCAGGCTGCTAGAATCATGACTTGAGTCAAAGGCAGTCGCCTGACCAACTGAGGCACCCAGGCATCCCGGGTTTTTCATTTTCTTACTATTTCTTTTGAGAAGTATGTTGTATATTTTGATTAAAAGACCTTTATTACATACGTTTTGGCAAATATTTTCTCCTAGTGTATGGTCTGTCTTCTCATTTTTTTGACAGTTTTCACTCAGAGCAGAAGGTTTTAATTTCAATCAAGTTTATCTTGCCCATTTTTCTCTCTGATGTATCTTAAAGAGTAATCTGGTGTTGTACCTAAAAATTAATTATCAAATCCAACATTACATATATTTATGACATTTTTTTTCCTTTTCTTTCCCCAAGAATTTTATAATTTCACATATAGGTCTATGATGAATTTTGAGTTAATTTTTTGAAGGTACAAGGCATGTGTTTAGTTTTGTTGTTATTTTTTTTCCTGTTTTCAACATATGGATACTCAATTGTTAAGAACTATTTGTTGAAAATGTTATCCTTTCTGTTTTCAACTACTTTTATTCTTTTGTTGAAATTTGAGTGGCTATATTTGTGTGATCTATTTTTGATTCTGTATTCTGGCTCATTGACATATTTTCTTACTCTCTTGCAAATTTCATATTGTTATGATTACTCCAGATATATGTCTTGAAATCATGGAATTTGACTTGTTCATTTTTGTGCTCCTTAGTACTGTGCTGTGTATCCTGGGTCCTTTCCATTTCCATAAAAAGTTTAGGATCAAATTTTGGTATCTTCAAAACCAGCTTGCTAGAATATTGATTAGTACTGCACTGTTCTATAAATCCAGCTGGGAAGATATAATTTGGTTTCTAAAAGCTTCACCAAAAATAAGTGTGAAATATAAGGATGTGAAAAGGAAACACTGGAAAAGCTGAGTCCTCCAATCCATGAATATAGACTATCCCTCCATTTATTTAGATATTCTTTGATTATCTTAGTCAGTGTTTAATAGCTAATTGCAAAAGACTCAGAAAATATGTTGTTAGATTTACTCCTAAGTACTGTATATTTTTAATGCTAATGTAAATGATAAGGTTTTTTAAACTCCTAATTTCTTTATTGCCAGTATATTGGAAAGCAGTTGCTTTTTTGTATTGATCTTGTATGCTTCAACTTGCTATACTTGCTTATTTTTTCCAGGAGGTTTTTCTGTTTCTTTGTCGGTTTTTTTTGTAGATTCTTTGTGGTTCCCTTACTCCTAATTATGTCATCCGCAAGTATACATGTCATTTCTTATCTTTTAATCTCATAATTTTTTGAACTACTATGATTGCCAGTATGATGTTGAATAGGAGTTATGAGAGAGGACATCCTTGCCTTGTTCCCAATAGTAGTTGGAAAAGTTCAGTATTAAACCTATAAGGATGATGTTAATATAGGCTTTCTAAAGATTTTTAAAAGTTAAATTGAAGAAGTACACTTCCATTCAATACTTTGCTAAGATTTTCTTTTATAGTAAATGGGTGTCAGATTTTGTCAAATGATTTTTTTGCATCAACAAATATAATAATACAATTTTTCATCTTTAGCCTGTTGGTAGATTACATTGGTTGTTCAGTTTGTTAGTTATAGTCAAAACAATTTGCAGTAGCTATATTAATATCATACACAGTGAGCTTCAGAACAAGAAAGATTATTGGAGATTAAAAAAACAACATTATGTAATTATAAAGCAGTCAATTCTTCAGAAACACATCAAATCTTAAATATGTATACACCAAACTAAAGAGTGTCTACAATCATAAGACAAAACGGATAGAACTGAAAGGTGAAACAGGTAAGTCCACTATGGTAGTTGGAGACTTCAACACCTCTATATCACTAATTGATAGATCAAGGAGACAAAAAATAAATTAAGAATAGAGCTGATTTGAATCCTAGAGGAGAACATAGTCCGTAATCTCTTCTACATTTGCCACAGAAACATCTTTCAAGATATGTCTCCAAAGGCAAAGGAAACAAAAGCAAAAATGAACTCTTGGATCTTCATCAAGATCAAAAGCTTCTGCACAGCAAAGGAAACAGTCAACAAAACAAAGAGGTAGCCTGCAGAATGGGAGAAGATATTCACAAATGACACTACAGACAAAGGGCTGATATCCAAGATCTATAAAGAACTCCTCAAACTCAACACACAAAAAACAGATAATCATGTCAAAAAATGGGCAGAAGACATGAACAGACACTTCTCCAAAGAAGACATACAAATGGCTAACAGACACATCATCTCCCTGATGGCTAATGATGATAAACATTTTATCATCATTAGCCATCAGGGAGATACAAATCAAAACCACATTATCATCATTAGCCATCAGGGAGATACAAATGTTTATCATCATTAGCCATCAGGGAGATACAAATCAAAACCACATTGAGATACCACCTTACACCAGTTAGAATGGCCAAAATTTACAAGACAGTAAACAACAAGTGTTGGATAGGATGTGGAGAAAGGGGAATCTTCTTATGGAGTTTTATGCTTCCATCAGAAAAGATGAATACCCAACTTTTGTATCACCATGGATGGGACTGGAAGAGATTATGTTGAGTGAAATAAGTGAAGCAGAGACAGTCAATTATTATATGGTTTCACTTACTTGTGGAGCATAAGGAATAACACAGAGGACATTGGGAGATGGAGCAGAGAAGTGAGTTGGGGGAAATTGGAGAGGGAGACAAACCATGAGAGACTGTGGACTCTGAGAAACAAACTGAGGGTTTTGGAAGGGACAAGGGTAGGGGGTTGAGTGAGCCTGGTGGTGGGAATTATGGAGGGCACGAGTATTGCATGGAACTGGGTGTGGTGCATAAACAATGAATTACTGAAACACTGAAAATAAAAAAAATAAAATAAAATGAAAATAAAAAAGAAATAGCATACTATTAAAAAAAAGGAATAGAGTTGATTTGAATAGCAAGTTTCAACTACTTTACTTGAATAAATACTCTGGGTTTTTATGAGCCTTACAGAGTTTTGTAAGAGTTATTTTGAAAATTTTGGCCAATATTTTAATTGGTTTTGTGGAGAATATATTTTTTGAATTCCTTACTTCTCTATCCTGGAAGTTCTACCTCTTGTTTGCTCTTTTAAATTAAATTTTATTCATATAATTCCATACATAAAAGTATTTGCATAAAAAAAATAAACTGCACATCCCAATCAAAATATACATCACTTTTGAAGCATTCCAGTCATACCTACAAAGTAACTCTATATACTAATGTCAAAGTTAGTAAATCTCCACAAAACTGAAGTTAGTTGCAATGGAAAGAAGCCTGGTTGTGAATTCAGGAGAGAAATAGTTTAGTTTATTCTTATCGCATAATGACTGTGTGTCTTTAGGCAGAAATTTTCAATTTTATTATTCTTAAAAGGGGAAGAAAAATACCTGTCTACCTGTCACATGACATTAGAATGTATATCACATGGTCTATGGTGTATGAACAAATTTAAAGCATTTTTATTCTGTTACTTATTTCATGTTTCATTCTATTACTTATTTGCACCATGATTTTTCTGAATAATTTTATGCTAAATCACCAAAATTTGTTTCCAAGCTTTGGTTTATTAAAATCGTGATTGTTATTGCAATAATTTTTTTTTGGAATTATGTGATGGGGACCAAGGAATCCACATGACTTATCACTAATAAGGCTTTTATAATTTTTAATCACTTAATCATCTTAATTTTCATTTTTAGAAAAAAAAATAAAAAAAATAAAAAACAAAATGTGTTCAGTGTTACACTTGATCTTAGCCAAAATGCTGAGAAGAAACACAAAATGTGTTTAGTAAATGGATGTTAAATACATTTTGTTGAATCATTTAGCCAACCAGATAATAGATGCCAAAGTTTAGAAATTGATGGAAAATGCAGTTCAAACATTCCAGGTAACTCTTGGAAATTCAACGTTGAGTAGATTACATGCTATTTTTACATATTGGCATCAAAAATATCTCCAAGAATTTTATGGTATTTTTTAGTGAAATGAGCATAGGTTTAAGCAACAGAAGTAAAACCTGGTGAAAATTGCTATCACATGCATTTGCCTATTGATTTCAAACACTACATAATTCTCATGGTCACTAAATAATTCACACAATTCCATTAGTTGAACAAAAACATTCAAAGACTCTACCTTTTTTTTTCTTTTTCTTTTGTCAGTGCCAATATCCTTCTACTTCTATTTATCCTCATCCACAAAAGAAAATCCAAAGAAATTACAAGGAAACAGTCATTTTCAGAAAAGGCCTAAGCACATATTTTACATTTTAAAATGTGAGGATCTACTACAAATTGTTTAAAGCTACATTTGGAGATTTGATGAAGAAGATGATAAAAAAAAATGTGTCCATTGACAGAACCTTTATATATTTTCAGTTTGAAAGGGTAATTAGAAGGATAAGTAAAACACAAGATTACCTCAATATGATATGTATAAATAGAAGATTTTGGGTATATTCACATTAGCACAGAGATTTTAGATAGTTTCTAAAAAAAAAAAAAAAAAAAACTGTCTGATCATTTTGTGCTGCTAACTCCTGCTATCAGGAATAGAAATGCAAAATTTATATAAATATGCCTTGTCCTCATAAAGGACTTTATATCAAACCATCATGTTACCTATGTAGTTATGAATAAAAATTTTGGAGTGAAGGCATTATTATTATAGAAGTAGGTGAACTATTCTACTACTCTTTTATGTATTGCTTTAGCTTTTCATTCTTTTTCACCATTGCCTATAAGACTCATTCCCTAAGAAATCCTTCTTAAACATATCTGCCCATTAAATAAAAATTACACAAAATATTAAAGTATCATTATAAAAACTGCTAAATTCAGGGCACCTGGGGGACTCAGGCAGCTAAGCATCTGACTTCTTCTCAAGTCACAACCTCAGGGACCTGGCACCAAGCCCAACAGTGAGCTCCCCACTGAACAGGGAGTCTGCTTGTCCCCCTCTCTCTCCCACTGCCCCTCCCCGCTCTCATGCTACCTCTCCCTCACTCAAATAAATAAATAAAATATTTTTAAGAAAATAGCTAAATTTCCCCTAACAAATTTGTTAACACTAAAGCAGTGCTATTAAACATCAAGTTTGACTGTTCCTCAGGAAATGGTCCTTCCTTGTAATATGTAGATGAAAAAAATGTCCAAATTTTAGCCCTTTAATACTAGAAATATGTACTTACTTTTTTAACATAAGAGAAATAAGAAGTCAGTGATTAATGTTCTATGACTTACATGTAACCTGTAATAAGAGCCCAAACACTGTTAGATGATGTATGAAATACACAACAATGCATTGTCTTTTCAAGATGAATCTCAGCATTGTAGTTGTGATTCACAAGAATTCAAGGCTCCTTTGAACTTTTCAAGTATTGCCTGACCTCAGGATTTAACTTCAGTTAGAATCAAAACTGCAGCATATATCAAATATTTTAGAAAGTAGCTAAATTTAGCACACAGGGAATAGACCTTCTAATGAGGAAATGTTTAATGGGTACTTTTATACCATGACTTCATATTTTAAATTATGGAAATCTCCAATACAACTCATCCTGATAGATTTATTTGACAGCTTAGTCTAGTATCTGATTATAGGATCCTGAGCATTCTTTTATTTTCCAATACATTATTTGATCACATACTCCCAGTTTCTAGAATAAGGTGTATTATGTGTGTAAGGGAAGGCAAGTTCCCTTGGAAAGCAAATTTAGAAAATGAAGAGTAGTTGCAAATTGATTGGTTAGCATCTTTCTTTTTTTTTTTTTTTTAAAGATTTTATTTATTTATCAGAGAGAGAGAGAGGGAGAGCGAGCGAGCACAGGCAGACAGAATGGCAGGCAGAGGCAGAGGGAGAAGCAGGCTCCCCGCTGAGCAAGGAGCCCAACGTGGGACTCGATCCCAGGATGTTGGGATCATGACCTGAACTGAAGGCAGCTGCTTAACCAACTGAGCCACCCAGGCGTCCCGGTTAGCATCTTTCTTAAGAATTTTATTTAGAGGGCGCCTGGGTGGCTCAGTTGGTTGAGCAACTGCCTTCAGCTCAGGTCACGGTCCTGGAGTCCTGGGATCAAGTCCCGCATCAGGCTCCCAGCTCCATGGGGAGTCTGCTTCTCCCTCTGACCTTCTCGCCTCTCATGTTCTCTCTCACTGTCTCTCTCAAATAAATAAATAAAATCTTTAAAAAAAAAAGAATTTTATTTAGAATATTACTTTCTTTCAGGTCAATAGATGGAATTTCCTTCTAGTGTGGAAAATTTGGAAAATGGGAGAGAATATCATTATTTTTCAAAATAACTGGATCGTAGTGTGTAGGTGGCAATTAATCATTTGTTTCTACACCCAATGATTCACCTCTTATTCAGAAAAAAAAATCTTAAAACAAAACTTTCTCACCAGTGCTATTTTGTTACCAAAGAATAATTTGATACGAAGTAGGCAAATATAATTTATATTTCATTATCTCATTTCTACAAAGATAATAAAATTATGATGGGGATGTTCTCCTAATACTACTGGCTGTTTTAAAATTTCTTCAAAATTGTTTTTGACAAATATTTCATTCTTACTTAAAAAAAAAACTCAGTGTACCTTGTCTCAATTATATGAATATAATCCTCACTATACTAATACAATGTAACAAGCAATTCTTTAATATAAACTTCAGACCATCATTCTTTGACACAGAGGTGATACTTACGCTTATAAGCACATCAATTCGATATATAGAAAAAAAATTTTCACTAACTTTTTTCCAGATACTTTCTCAGAATCATCCAGAAATGTAATTTCTGATGAAGTAGTCACAGCTTAGTTTGATGTCTTAGTTTGATGTCCAATATCACCAGCTCTAGTGAGTTTATGCCAGAGCCTTAGTTTGCTCCATGGGTGTTCTCTTATGTGTCAACTATCTGAGTAGAACATGGAGACAGGGAATGGTCCTAAGTTTGACAATCTCTGCCTCTTGTCTTCCTTGTACAAAGAATCTCCCTCCTGTCTCATTAATTTAGCACACTCTTAGCTTTCTGTTCTATTGCTTCACTCAAGTTTCATCACTTTGTGTGTGAGTATGTGAGTGAGTGTGTGTGATAGGGGTGAGGAAAATGGAGAGGCATGCTGTTCTAAAGATGATGTTTCCCTAGGAAGAAGCCATTCTGAGGGTACAGATTCAGACAGGTGAACCAGTGTGGGTCCTTACGAAAAGGTGTCAATTTTGGTTTCTCTCAAAAGGTAGGAGAGCAGGGATCCTCCACTGTTTGAAAGTCTGGCTTCAAATCACTTCCATTTTAGACAAGTGTAAATCACAAAATCAAAAATCAATAATAGACACAAGAATACATTTTCTTATATGCATTCTTCCCCTCAACAAATGTAATCAAACTTCTGCTCTCCTTTTTCCCTTGACTGGTGATATATAGAGGTAAGGTTATTTTGTTTTGTCTTCATCTACTAGCAGTCAGTCATTTTCATTGTCCTGTACATCTCCTCCCCGATGCCTCTCTCTCTCCCATTCCTCTTTACTATTACAGCCTGGATCTCTGGGAGCCCTCTTTTGCCTGAAGCACTATTATCTAACTTGCGTGGCCTTTGAATGCTCTTTCCTGACTCCAGAGTTCCTCAGCCAGTTTTCCTTATTTGGAGAATGAAGCAGAGCTTCTTAGAGCCAAGGAACTGGAAAAGCAAAGAGAATGCATTTAGAATAAAATGAGACAATTGTTTCTCCTTTTTCAGGGTCTTCTGGAGTCCCTTGTTTTCTTCTATAAATGAACTAGGAGTGAAAAAAAAAAAAAAAAAAAAAAAAAGGAAAGCCTGAAAGAAATCTCTGGTTAACTGGAGAACACAGGAAATATGTGTCATTTCAAAACTCAATTTTACATCAGACCAAAAGTTGGTGGTGACACATCCTACTAATAAAACCATTCAGACAGGTCCTCACAAGCTTGGAGTGTGTTTTTTGACTTCTGTGGTGACCTCACTTGGAGGATGCCCTTGGTTTGATGGATGTGACTAAAAATGAACAAGAAATAATTATGACCCCTAGGAAGTGGAAAAAAATTCTTTCTGATGAAACATTAATTATTTGTGCTTTATTTTTATTTTTTTCTACCATAAACAACTTGGAAGTATTCTGACTCTCTTATATCAGACAGTATTATACAAGGATCAAATTCATTAGTGGGAAGATTTTTATTATTTGTGTTCTGGGTAGGGAAGGTCAGGGATTGCTGCTAAGGAAAACTTGGAATTTGAAAAATTTCTGTAAAAAACAGAAACTATATGTAGTAGTAACAAGCCATAAACTTATACATCAATGAAAAAGTGAAGTAATGAAGTCAATTTTGACATATTAAACATATAACTACTGAATTATGTAACTTATAAATATTTTAATTTATTTTAATAATTCCCATCTTATGTTAATTGCAACGATATCCATGGTTGCCTAACAACCATATTTACTGATTAGAGCTTTCATCACTTTAAATGAATTTTTTCATAATTTTTAACAAGAGGGAAATGCAAAGATAATAGTGTAACCAGCTATTTCTTTTATAAAGATAAATAAAACAGGGCATATGCTTAATAAAAAAATGATCCATTTCAAATCTTTTATTTTGGCATACAGAGAATGCAAATAACAAAATAAGCATTTTTTTTTTCAAGTCTTCACAGGTCTTTCCCAATTTAGAGGTCTGCTGGTCTGAATGGTTAAAATAAAAGCAATGACTTTATATAGTTGGAACCTCTTCCCTTAAGACTAAATGTGTTAAGAGAGTGTTGAATGCAAGGAACTGAGCTGACAGGTCACATCATTTGATTTATACCCACATAACCATCAACTCCTTGTCTTTATGGATTTCAAATAAAACTATTTCAAGTCCTGATGATAGAATGAGAAAATCTCCCATCTGTAAGGCATTTCCATTTAAGGGGTTCTTGCACCAAGCAAAACTTGAGAATCTCAAAGTTCTCAGTATTGTCCTGAAACTTAAAAATACTTAAAAATATTTGAGATATGAGTGAAAGATAAATTTCTCACAGCATAAGAGCAGGGAACCATGAGTGCAGGTACCTAGCAGGAGACATCATACAGGAGACACCAGGAACATCATGCAAAGGAGTCTGTCCTGTAGGTGTTGAAGAACATAAAAAGATTTTACTCAATAAAGAAATGCAATGGTATTTGCCCTTTATAAACCTCATTCTAAGCAAGAGTGACATTTACAAATAAAATTTTTATAACAGACAATTTATATAATTTTTTAAGGAATTGTTTAATGAATAGAAACCCCCTTGAAATTTTCAGAAAATTTTTATAAAGCTTCTTTTTGTTGTTGTTCTGTTTCTTTGTTTTTTTTTGTTTTTGTTTTTGTTTTTACCAAAGTCTGCAACTGTGGCTCTGGATTTCTTAGAATTTGCAAATGAAAAGCACATTTTTTTTATCCTTTAGTTAGTTTTGAAAACTATAAAGAAATATACTTTTTAATCAATTAATTGAATATATATTAACACATTACTAATACATCTTTGGCCTATTGCTCCTTAAATGTATAATCATACTTCATCATCCAATGAATATTTTCTGTATCTTGCCCCCTCAGTATCTCTCAATACCTACATCATTGTCCACATCTGTGAGTTTAAAAAGGAAATTGAAAAAATAAAATCAATAAATCTTTGCTTATTTTCCTGAAGCATTTTTTTTTAAATGTGGACCAACTACTATAAAATAGGCACATGCTATTTTAAACATATGTGGACTTCGTTGACATGAACAGCAGTTTTATATTTGAGAAATAATTTTTATTCATGAACTCATTTATTCGTGAATGGCTGGCTGGGGGGTAAGGGATTGCACAAGAAATTCTAGAACCTGGAAGCCAGTAATTTGGATGCAGCTATTTGAATCTTCAAGACCTAAGATAAGAAACTGATCTAAGGGGCATCTGGGTGGCACAGTCAGTTAAGCATCAGATTTTTGGTTTGGTCTCAGGTCATGATCTCAGGCTCATGAGATTGAGCCCTGCATTAGGTTCCCGGCTCAGTGCGGAATCTGCTTCTGAATCTTTCACCTTGTCCCTCTGCCCATCCCCACGCATGCTCTCTCCCTTTCTCCAAAATAAATAAATAAATTAATAAATCTTAACAAAGACAAGAAACTGAACCAAGATTATTGAGAGACCCAGAAGAACAATGACTTTGGTGCAAGAAAATGACATGAGAGAGAAAATTAAAATAATCTGATGACGTAAGATTCAAGGTTGGGAGTTTTAAGGAAACCCAGAGTGAAAGACTGAAAATATAACGGAGGATCAAAGACAACACCTCTCTTCCAGACCACCAGAACCAAGTCTACTAGTTGATAGAGTTTTCGGAAAAGCAGCATTCTTAAGAGAGAAACAAGTTCCTGTTAATGCAAGAAGGCAAAGATGGTATTTAGTAGGGCAGGAGTGAGGGGAGGTAAAGGAACGGGCCATTTGCAGAGACTCCCAGGGATCAGGGTGGGGAGGTAAAGGGACACCTGGGGTTCTTGAGAGTTTTGTGGTGCCTGATATAACAGGGACAATGGACGTGATAAAATCGGTCCTGGAAAACAGCACTAAAAATTTCGGGTGAAGGCCCAAGCACCTGGGATGAGAAACAGGGAAGGCCGGCTAACTTTTTTTTTTTTTTTTTTAACAGCTTTATTGATTAATTAGTTAATCAATAATATCACATCAATTAATATCACATTAATATCACATACATTTTACCTATTTAATGTCCACAGTTCAGTGGTTTTTAATGTATTCACAGAGTTGTGCAAGCATTACCACATCTAATTCCAGTACGTTTTCATCACCCTTTGTGGGGGGGACCTTAAGCTCATTAACGTTCCCTTTTTATTCTCCCACCCAACCTCCCATTCCCAGCCATAGACAACCGGAATCTACATTTTGTATCTGTGAACTTCCCTATCCTGAACTTTTCACATAAACAGAATAATAAGCTATGTGTTTTGTACTGGCTTCTCTCACTTAGCAGAACATTTTCAGGGTTCGTCCACATTGTAGCCTGTGTCAATAGTTGATTCCTTTCTATGGTCAAATAAGATTCCATTTTATGGATCTAACACATTTTCATTATCCATTGAACAGTTGATAGATTTAGGTTGGTTTTACTTTTGTGCTACTATGAATCATGGTGCTATGGACCTTCATATTCAATTTTTGGTCTGGATATATGTTCCTATTTCGGGGGAGGGCATATATGTGGGAGTGGAATTGATGAGCCGTATAGTAACTATGTTTACCTTCTTTGGAGTTGTCAAACAGTATGTCAATGTGATTGCCTCGTTTTATATCCTAACAGCCACATGGGAGGGTCTGGGACTATTTTTGACCATGGTTAATGGAGGCAAAGAGATCTGAGAAGGCATGTTTTAACTTCAGTATGTGACTCCCCTCATGACCTCTCAAGCTGGGGTTGAAAATCTAAAAGTGACACATTTTAGACCCAATGCCTATTTTTACTCTCCATCCTTACAAGAAAGGAAGGGTTTACATCAAATGTAAGGTCACTTTGTCCCCTGTTATTGAACTTAAGATTTTGGAGCCATTGAATGTTACACAGTATGGCACCCTCACCTATACTTTCAGTGTCCATTAATGGGGCCCGGGACAAGTTCATTGTAACAAACACTTCTAAGACTCATGGAAATTTTGCAAAAAGATCTCTGGCCAATTGTCCTTTCAAAAGAGGAATCGGGGGCATACAGATGTTGTAAAGAATATACCCAAGCACTGATTGTCATCATTGGTTGTATAATTCCACAATTATTCTCACAATGCGTATCAGTACAAAAACTGTTAAAGCTGAGTTGTAGTTTCCAAAACTATTTATTTACAACAGTCTTAAATAATTTTACTTCTGTATATTCAGGAGTGGCCCTAAGCACTCTAGTTTTATAGGCAATGGCACACACATGCATTGATGCAGAAACATCCCGGGCAATGTGGGGAAGCCTTCCATTAAAGTGATGTGGAGTTAATAAAGGATGACTTAAATCATGGGAATAAAAATTGATCATATTCTTAGTCATGGTGAGGAACTGCATTTCAGATGACTTACTTTGGCAAGTGGTTATTAAATATGGTTTGACGAAATGCCAAAGGAAGAGAATTAGGTAACTATTACCTAAAATGAGTGTGAAAACTGGCTTCTTTTTTTTTTTTAAGATTTTATTTATTTATTTGACAGAGAAAAATCACAAGTAGATGGAGAGGCAGGCAGAGAGAGAGAGGGAAGCAGGCTCCCTGCTGAGCAGAGAACCCGATGCGGGGCTCAATCCCAGGACCCTGAGATCATGACCTGAGCTGAAAGCAGTGGCTTAACCCACTGAGCCACCCAGGTGCCCCAAAAACTGGCTTCTTAATTGTGAATCACCTTTCTTCAAGAGGCAGTCAATTAGTGTGCTGTCCTCATCTGAAATGTGTCTTTCATGCTGATGTTACACTATCTTGTTCTTATCAATGCATTAAAAAAATCTAAATATGAAAAATGTTATATGCATTGTGGTCCCCCTACTTGGGAAACTAAAGAAAATGTTATCTTTATTTGAAAAGAACTTTTCAAAAGTTCTAAGTAATCTAAATTTAAAATAGAGTATTGAGCTTATGAATTATGCACATGGATACAAACAATACTATGAAGTTGCACATTACTGTGTGGAAAAATATTCAATGACAGAAAAACTATTCACATTGAGTTATTAAAAGAAAAATAGAATGAGGTAGATTGGGATAGACAGAAACATCTTGATGAGAACACACATCTTAAAAGAAGTACACTAGATGGTAACATTGTTTTTCTTTGGGTCTGGGGATTTTCTTCCTTTTTGCACATCAACCATATCAAAGTTTTCCATATTATAGCATAGATAGAGAGAAAAGTAAATATTTTTTAAAGAACTAAGATTCCAAATTATTTTGTCAATATCCTATTAAGTATTTTCTATTTATTTGGTTAGGGTTACAAAAAATTGTTATATGGATTAATGTTTAGAGTGCAGTACTATCTGTATTTTTTTTTCTTTATCCCTACCAAGATATGTATGATGAGTAAAATTAAATAGGAAGTTGGAATTAAGAGAGCTTAGTTTTTTATTTTAAAAATTGTAAAATTTTATGTGAATTATAATCTCTGGAATTTATTGATATGAAACAAATAGCTTATTCTTATGAAAAATTCCATTTGTAAATCAAAGTGATTGCACTACTATTTGATGTATGAGACATTCACTTTTCTCCAAGGGAAGGGAATGCTGACAAACTTTTGTGATCCAAGCCTGCCCCCTGGTGCTTCATCTGTATTCACTGATGAAAATTCTTACTCTGCCTCAGGCAGGGCTCTCTTCAAATACTGTTCAGAAGTAACCTGTAAATGAAAATATGATAATCCTGAAGGTACACTTTCCTGTAGTGCCCCAGGCATTTCCATTGGTGGCTCAAAACCACCATGTGTGCTTAATAAGGAAATTAAAAAGTAGCATGAGTTAATAAGGGGACTGTAAAAACCTAAATTACTTGGGTAAATTATAAAACATCCTTAATTTAGAAAATAAGGCATTATAGACTTGGCAAATTTGAAGGAGAATACTTTAAAGGAAATAAAGGTGTCAGGAAAATTGTCTAAGCATCTTTTTGAATATCTATGGAACTTGAACATCAAGTAAAATACATAAAGAAGCTGTCGACTCATCATGTCGATAAAAGTATTGTGTGTGTGTATAATTCTAAGAAACAATAAGTAGAAGGGAGATTCAAAGAGGAGATGTGAAATGAAGCTATAAAGTGTAAAAGTTGCTTTGTCAATTCTTAGTCATTAGTCCCTTGCTTTAAGGGAAAATCTTGTCATCAACGTTGCCCAGTATTTTATTTTAATTTTTACTTTTTTAAGTTTTTATTTAAATTCCAATTAGTTAACACACAGTGTAATAATTGTTTCAGGCGTACCGTATAGCAATTCAACACTTCCATACAACACCCAGTGTTCATCACAGCGGTATACCCCATCACCTACTCCCCCATGTCCCAACTTACCTCCCCGTGGTAACCATCAGTTTGTTCTCTGTACTAAAGAGACTGTTTCTTGGCTTGCCTCTCTCTCTCTCTCTTTTTCCCCCTGCATTCATCTGTTTTATTTCTTAAATTCCATAGATGAATAAAATCATATGGTATTTGTCTTTTTCAGACTTATTTCACTTAGCATAATACTCTAGCTCTCTCCATGTTGTTGCAAATAGCAAGAGTTCACTCTTTTTGATAGCCGGATAATATTCCATTGTGCCTATACACCACATCTTCTTTATCCATTCATCAGTCGATGGACTGTTTCCATAATTTGGCTATTGTTGATAGTGTTGCCATAAATATGGGGTGTATGTATCCCTTTGAATCAGTATTTTTGTTTTCTTTGGGTAAATACCCAGTAGTGCAATTTCTGGATTATAAGGTGTTATTACATTAAGATAGGAAGACATGTTTCTTCTTCCATAGGAGGTAGTCTTGTTACTGACATCATAAGGAAGTCAGGAAAGTGTATGTTTAGGCTGGTTTAGATGGCTCAAAATGTATTCAGCAATAACAACACCATGAGAAGCAAAACTACAAACGCTCAGCCCACACTGATGCCACCATGTCTTTTGTGATGGCTTTAAACATATTTGTGAATGTCAACATGAACTACATAATTTCATCCTTTTCTGAAATATTGAAGCCAATTGTTAAGTTTTATGATTGTGTCACAAAATGAATTTTAATCATTATTAGTACTACTTTCCAAAAATACCTTGGACAACTTGGGGTCATCTAGAAAATAAATTTAAACAACCATTAATAAGATTTGATTTGGGACTCTCAAAAGTCATCAGTGAAAGGTCTGTGTGTTCCTACCTGTCAAGAATTTGGCTATTGTATGTAAGACTGCATTTAACATGAGAGTCCAGATACTGCTTCGAAATCCTGCTTTCAGTTCTTTTGGATATATACCCAGGAGTGAGATTGCTGGATCATATGCTAGTTCTATTTTTAGTTATTTATTGTTTTCCATACTGCACCATTTTACATTCCTATCTACAGCATATTGAGCTTTCCTTTTCTCCACATCCTTGCCAGCACATAACTTTTGTGGTCATATAACTATGTGCCAGCTCATAACTTTTTGATAGTCATCCTAACAGTGTCACTGGTGCATGCAGACACACAAACTCATCAAATTGTATACAATGAAAATGTGTACGGTGGGGGGAAGAGGCAGAGGTGGAGAATCTCTCTCCTGAGTGGGACTCCACTTGGGGCTCGATCCCATGACCCTGAGATCATGACCCAAGCTGAAATCATAAGTTGGACATTCAATAGACTGAGTCATCCAGGCACCCCAGGGTTTTGCCTCTTGTACCTCACTAAAGCTGTTTGGAAAGTATTTATAAGAAACAAGGTCTGAAGTTCCAACCTCAGAGAAGTGAGGTTAGAACCAAAGGGAAATCCTCTCCAAACTTTTCCTTCATTTTCTTGAGAGATTTATCTTTCATAGTTATCAAAATACCACAACAAAGTACCGCTTGCATCAGTGAGTACAATCAGGGAGAACAAAAAAAAAAAATCTTTTTAGTTCACTACAGCTCACACGCAGGATCTTTATGAACTACACACTTGGCCAAAAATGAAGCCAAACCAACTGTTCATGTAAAATTCAGTGGTATGCAAGATATAAAACTCATCTGTATTGCCAGAATTGAAAATAAGAAACAATATAGTGAATTTTAGGGTTGAAAGGAATTTATAAGGATTAAGTTGTCCTACCCTACTTCTTTAATTTACATATAAGAAAAGAGGCCCTAAACATGTTGGTGGTTTCCAGGGATGGAGACAGAAACAGAACCAGAAAGGAGATGAGCCATCAACCATAAACCCTCTTCTTACATCTGCCCATATCGGTCCTTATTCACTTTTGTAAAATTAAAAAAAAAGATCCTACCAATCCATCAAGGCCTGTTCATCTGTCTATGCACTGAACCTGTGCTCTCTCTAGGTCTTAGGTGCTTTAATTGTTGTTTTCTCCCCTTCACCATTTACCTAAATCCTTCTCCCTTTGTGTTTAAATAAATCCAAGTCTTTAGTATCTAAAATGGAAAGAAAATAATCTCTCTCTCCAGGACTACATTTTGCCCTGTATTGTCATACTTTCCTGACATGTTCACAACCAAATATCTTGGAAACAAGTGTGTGTTGCGAGTCTTGATTTTTTTTTTTTCACCTTCTACCTGCTTTTTGATCCAGTACAATGTGTGTCCTCTCTCAAGGTTTCTTTCCACAGCCCTTGCTAAAGTCACCAACAGCTTCAATGTGGTCCTAAATCCAGTGGAGGGTTTTCATGTGTTACCTCTCTTAACACCCTCTTAACATTCCAGTGATGACCAGCCTTATTACATGATTAGCTGCACCTTTTTAAAAACACTCCTTTTGGTTTTTGTTTGTTTGTTTGTTTGTTTTACTTTTAACCTCCACCTTTTCCCAGATTTGTTTTTGTCTTGGCTGTGTTTTTGTTGTTACTTGTGTTACTGGTTCTTCATTTTCTTATCCCATTTTCCTCCTAATCTGGACCCCTAGTGGTTAGTTTTTCAGGATTTGGGCCTTGGCTCTTTTCTTCATATTCTAGGCTCTGTCCCTGGCAATCTGGTCTACACTCTGGCTTCATCTATAAAGCACATACTAACTGGTATTCCCAAGTACACACCCCCCTGTCAGACCTCGCCTCTGGGCACCAGACAAGTCCCGCCAACTTCCTCTTTGATCATTAAAAGATATCTTTTACTTAAAACCCATTAATACATTCTTATCATTTTATAATTAGAGTAGAAACTTTCCCTGTGGCCTGCAAGGCCTTGTACAATCTGACTCTGACTAAACTCAGAGGACGTTTGTGCTAAGCACCCACTCACTCTCTGCCCCACTCATATTAGCTCTTTTCCACCATGGGTCCTCCATGGAGAGGGCCTTTGTTCTCTTGCAAATTCCTTTTGTTTCCTGTTCTCTCTTTTTCCAGTTAGATTTCTATCTGTCTTTCAGATCTCAGTGCCCATGTCACTTATTTAGGAAAGCTTTGTTTGACCTGAGCTAGTATTGAAAGGACAAAAGTCACACTGGTGGGAATCTCTAGTAATTATTTTTTAAAGTATTATTTTCCCAACACACAACAGCTTTTTTCTCAGTATAACAAAAATTAATATTCTATGTGTGCTGAAGAGCAAATAGACATTTTTTTACACTCCCACTTGAAAAGTTATATTTTGCAAAAGTGTTTGTAAATAACAGCCTTATTTTGATCTTTTTTCAGTATAAATGCCATGATGGCATGTTATCTAATTCTATAAACAATGCTAATTGTTTATAGAATAATTAAATGTCAGTATTGAAACCTAATCATTAGCTGCCATCCTATAGATATGAATGAATGCTCACCAAATATGCATTTTGTATTTTGCTGGATTGGATACTGTAATAAGCCAAGGAGTGGACATATATCGGTGGATATATTGTTTCCAAACAATACAAACTAAAGAAGATAAATTAGCAATATAGCTTAGTATTCGCTAATCTTACTACCCTCTTCCATTGTATATATGAAGGGAAGTCATAGGCATCATAAATTCAATTTGAGTAAAGTTAAAATACCATTTTATGACAAAAGGTCTTTTACTTAAGGCGACCAAAGCAATGATATTTGTTATAAAGAGAATTATAAGAGTTTAATTTTCCTGATACTGAAAGTGATTTAATAAAGACTCATTTCTATTCATCTGAAAGAAACAAACTTTCATACCAAGTTATCCATTATGAATTACTAGGTAGCTATTCTTGATAGCACTTACTACAGCTGTAATTGCATACATATTTGTGTCTCCATTAGACTGTAAATGCCATGATGGTAGGGAAGGCTGAATGGCTCAGTCAGCGGAACATCTGAATCTTGGTTTCAGCTCAGGTCATGATCTCAGGTCATGTGAGATCAAGCCCTGTGTTGGGGGCTCTGTGCTCAGCACAGAGTCTACAGATTCTTTCTCCCTTCAGCTCTCTCTCTCTCTCATAAATAAATAAAATATTTAAAAATAATAAAAATAAAAAAATAAAGAAATGATGATAGAGACTATTTCTTTTACTCACCGTTTTTCACTAACACCAAAGACAGTGTCTGACATTTAAGAAATATTTATTAAATAAATGGAAATGCAGCGTTTTTTTAACTAGAAGTGGATTTTGTATGCACATTGGCATCAAACTTGACACTGATGCTCAGGTCCTGATAGAAGAGTCATTAGTGATGATTCCCATTCTCATGAGCATTTGGCCAACAAATCATTAAATCTTTTCACAGCTGATAGAAGTGCTTGGCTCATAGTATGTGTTCAATACATTGCAGAATGATTAACAATAGAAGGTAGTAATCACAGAGGAGATGGACTATTTAATCTCTTTTGTTCTGTAAAAGAATTTTCTACTTCAGGGATTACAAAAATTAAGCCAGGGTTTTAGGATTAAGTCCTGCATTGGGCTTCCTGGTCAGTGGGAAGCCTGTTTCTCCCATTCCCCTTGCTTGTGCTCCCTCTCTCACCATATATCTCTCTGCCAAATAAATAAATAAAATATTTTTTAAAAATTACACATACATACATACATACTTGAGGAAGAAAAGAAACAAATGATGATAGTCTAATTTCATCATCTCTTCTATGTATACAGCTGGTAAGTTATAAGTCAGAGCTATCACGTCTCCCATTTATCTGTGTATTATTTCATAGTGTACTCATAGATTTCTATTTCATTCATAGAGATATAATACTTTTTCCCAGATTTGGTCCATGAGAACCTTTTAAAGCTGGAGTCTGTGTCTTTTTGACATGTCCCCACAATCTTTGAGTACTTCATCTTCATATCAAACAAGATATTTCTTCTTGTACTTTTCCTAACCTAGCTCTACAAGGAGCAATTTCTCCAAAGACAAACAAACAAACAAACAAACAAAAAACTCAGTTCCTGATAGTAAGAATTAGTATTTAGAAACCAAAGTTATGGATCTAGGTTTGCTTATCTGTTGCTGCAGCAACATAGCCCAGGACCCTCTTAGTGAATACAGCTAGAAAACACACACACACACACACACACACACACACACACACACATACTTTTTTACATCTGTATCTATTTCTGTGTCTGTCTTTACTGTATTGAAAACTATGAGTTCAGACCAATATCTCTGATTCTAGTCTAGCACCAACACTCATTTTAACAGTCTGTCTTCTTTATTTTTAAAAGATTGTGAGAAGCCAGGCTCCCATTATTCTCAACACATTTACTTGCTGCTCAGTCCTCCTGTGTGTACCAAATCTCTTGATCTTGTTGGACCCTCTCCCTCCTCAGTCACTTCCCTCTCCAGGCCCTGATCCTTACCAGGCCAGGCCCTATTTCTCATTTTGGGTACCTAAGAGCTATTTGGGTAAATCATTTAGAAAGGAAAGAAGTAAAGAAAGAAGAGAATAAAGGAGGGAAAGAGGGAGAAGTAGAAAAATTAGAGAGGAAGTAAGGGAATTTGGGGACAAAAAAAATAAGGAAGTCAATAGGTTTTAGGATAATACAGCAGAATTTGAATCTAGGAACATCTGACTCCAAATTTTGAGCACTTTCTTCTACATGCGGTTATGCCCTTATAACAGGTTACATCTGAGTGTGTGTGTGTGTTTTATCCAGCCTAAATATAGCAGTGTGATTCCTATCTAGGAAAATTTATTCTCTCTGAAAATTTCTCATCAAAGCATGTCAAAATGTGTGTATATGTGTATTTGTGTGTGCACATGCATACTTAATTTACCAATATAATATAAACTACCCATCTAAGTATAAAATTCCATTGTAATGTAAACAATCCTAAAGATGTATGTTGACAATGTAATATTCTCTAACCAAGGTACATTTTCTCAAAGAGGTGAATTTGAAGATGAAAGATAAGAATACAGTGAAAAGCCAAATCACTAGGAGTTACTAAACCTGCTTCCTACCCTTTGCTCTACCCCTGCTTGTAGAGCGGCCATGGGACTTTTAAGAAGCCAACAAAATTGTAGGTGTGAGATTTTGTCCACTTGTTAAAAAAAAAAAAAAAAAAAAACCTAGAAATGATCTCTGTCTCTCATATACTTGAAAATGTTATGCAATCCCTTATCTTTGTTTGACACCATTTATTAGGGGAAATTTTCAAGGATGTACACAACACAACTATGTGACACCTCTGATATGAAATTCAGCAGCCAGAATATGTGAACTTGCACAACAAAGGAAAGATATGACAGGAAGAATGTTCGCTTTGGAACACTGAAAATGAATACAATTACTTCATATAAGATCCTAATACAATTTGGTAGCATTCCTACACTTATACTTAAAAAGAGGAAAATATTATGTAGGCAATATACTGAGCTTTCTGAGTTAACTTAGAGAATTTTAAACCTCCTCCACGCAATTTAGATGTCTTTATTTACATTCTTCGTAAGAGATAAAATCAGTACCGGATGAGGAATTTAAAAAAAACTAAAATTATGTTCTTAAAAAATTGGCAATGTTAATAAAACATTTTTGAGCCATATTGCATAGGCTTATAGATTTTTAAATTGTTAGACTTATTTATTATTTATTATTATTTACTTATTTATTATTAATATATAATGTCTTATTCGCCCAAGGGGTACAGGTCTGTGAATCACCAGGTTTACACATTTCACAGCACTCACCACAGCACATACCCTCCCCAATGTCCATAACCCAGCCACCCTACCCCTACTCCCCTAACAACCCTGTTTGTTTTGTGAGATTAAGAGTCTCTTATGGTTTGTCTCCCTCCCTATCCCATCTTGTTTCATGTTTTTTCCTGCTTTACCCCCGTAATCCCCTGCCCTGCTTCTCAACTTCCTTTCAACTTCCTCGTATCAGAGAGATCATATGATAATTGTCTTTCTCTGATTGACTTATTTCACTCAGCATAAAACCCTCTAGTTCCCTCCACATCATTGCAAATGGAAAGATTTCATTTATTTTTAAGATTTCATTGTTTTGATCAACTCATCAAAAATATTTTGACAGAAACCTGAAAAGAAGATTATTAAAAATGCTACACAGTATGCAGCAAAGTATTTGGACACAGCTTAACGAAAAGTACAACAGTGGAAAGTCTATAAACAAAATTGTATTTCCTTCTAACACCTTCTTAATATACCAGAGACACATTTGACTGATTTTCAGGATCTTCATTTGACTTCCTTTCATTTCTATTAAGAACAAAAAAATTATAATTTCATTATCTCCAAATTTTCTCCTTTCTCCTCTTTGAAACCTTAAATTGCCAAGAAAATAGTATTTTTAGATGGCTACCTCTTTGGAGTAAAAGAGGTAAGTTTGGGTGATGTTGTTTTTGAAATATGGACATCGATTTCACAACTCAAGTGTCACATGCAGGGAGCAGAGTATGAATATTTATTTGTCCTCATGTGCTCAGCCAGCAGTGCTGACAGCCCTTTCTTCTGAAGTTACCAGAGCCAACACCTAGGTGGATTCCTAGAGGGATGGAGCTGGCAATGACATTGTTCAGACACACTGACATGTAAAATGAGTGTTACAACAACATAAGCATTTCAGCCTATGGTGGCAATACCTTCAAGGTTTGCCTGGAAATAGAAATTTCTCAATTATGCTCTATTAAGCACTTCATGTCCTCTTTTCTCCTTAGCTTGTGAAACTCAAAAATGCTTGATCTGCTTAATATTTCAGATTATACTGATGATAGAATGATAAATAGGCTTAATTTTGCCAACATAGCATATGGTGACTGTTGAGATTGTTTCATATGTGTGTTCTTAATTTTCTTAATGAGCCCCTGTGCCTCATGGGAGTAAACTGACTATTATTTATATTGTTTTCAGATGCCTAGAGGCTTAAATGTGATTCATCTGGGGAAGGAGAGCTTATTATTTTTTTTTTTCTTCAAACAGAGAGTGAAAGAGGTGAGATAAAATGTAGGTCATTGCATTGAAAATAGGATTGATCAGTGATTTGACATCTCACTAAAAAAGCAGGGAGACTTGGCCTCCAAAAAATGGGACTGTGTCAGTATCTTAGTCAGTTTAGGCTGCTATAACAAAGTACCACAACCTGGGTAGCTTATAAACAACAGAAATTTATTTCTAATAGTTCTGGAGTTTGAGAAGTTCAAGATCAAGTTGCCATCATGGTTGTACTGGTGAGGACTCTTCCTGGTTCATAGCTAGTGCCTTACTGGCTTGCCCTCATATGGAGGAAGGGGCTAAGGCTCTAAATCCTCTTATAAGACTTTAATCTGTTAATGATGGCCGAACCTCCCAAAGACCACATCTTCTAATGCCATCATATTGGGCAATAGGATTTAAACAATAAGAATTTTAGGAAACATTCAGCGCATAGCAGTCAATATGACAATATTTAAGGAACTCTACCTTCCATACCATTAGAAAAATACTTCCCTGACAAAACTGCACAGAAAGAGACTACATCTCGAAAAGGAAAATCAAAAATCTCTATGTAGGTGTGGCTTTAAAACCTACAGGTTTACCTAAACCTATATGATCCCTGACCAAATCAAAGGGAACAATTTTATTTGATATTTCCTGACAATATCTGAGATCCTCAGAAGAGCTGAGTATACCCAGACTCACTGAAAGATGGCAGTTAATCTCTACATCAAGAAGACAAAGACGGCTGAGCATGTGAACAGACATGGAATAGGTCACAGAAGCTGTTACCACTGAAAACCAATAATCCATGGCCATGGAAGTTGGCCTTTAACTCTTTTCCTTGTAAGTGACTTTAGGAAATCCTTTCTTTGGGACATCTAAATACAATGACACTTGAGATATTATTCTTTGCTCAAAAATGTGCTGGGCATATGATTCATAGTTTATTATTTGGGTGTGTCAAAGTAATATATTTTCTTTATTTCTAGATCTGAAGTTAAGTTCTGACTTGAGGCCTCTGTTAGCCTAGTATGAATTCCTTAAACTAGCTCACTATGGTTCTTCTATTTGTCCTTTTCTGTGAATTCCTAGATCAAATCAGAATTGTCTGGCATGTTAATCTGTTCTCTACCTCTCCCAGTTCTGCCCCAACCCTCAGCGTTTCCAAGCGGCTGAAAAAAATGACAAGTTCTTCTAGGTGATTGTTCATTCACTGGTGGTGGGAAGGGAGAGGCCTGCTTCTTGTTCTCTTTTGCTTTTTGGCAGGAACAATATGGGAACTCACTTGTTGGTACACATTTGGTTCCCTGGCAACTCCTTGGCATCACCTCTGAGGTTTCAGGCTCTTTGTAAAAGGATTTTTTTTTTTTCTTTGTAGGAGTATTAATTGCCTCATGAACAACCCCATATTCTTACTGAGTTAAAACAACATAAACATTTATTGTTCTCATGGATGCCTGGGGTCAACTAGGGTACCCCAGCTATAGGAAGAATGGTGAGTTCAAGTCTGTTCCAATGGGGGCCAGGCCCCAGAAGCTCACTGGGATCTGCTCTTCTCACAGTGGATGGCAGAAATCCAGGAAGAGAACAAGAAACACATGATATAGCCCCTAAGGTCTTCTTACTGCCTTGCTATCTCTTCCTCTTCAATCCACTCACCAAAACAGTCACATGGCCAAGCACAGCAGTAATGCTGTGGAAAAGTACACTCCACATCCAGTAAAGTATGGCAAAAATAAGGGTAAAAAAGTAGATAAACAGTACAATATAAAGTCAGATTCAATCATCCTTTCTCTTTCCACCCCACTCCTAAATTCAAATCCAATTGGAGGTAAAAATGAGTCAAAAGGGTGGCAGATCAAAATATTATCTTTTCTTATAGAAAAGACTTACTGGAGAAATCAGCATCACTTCAGGCTAAACTGGACTTCCAAGTATGTAACCCCATTAGATATTATTTACTTGCCCCCAAATTCAGACCCAACAACTGTAATTTTTCTGAAATGAGGGAGAGGATATTAGACAGACATGGAAAAAACAGAAAGAACCCAGAATGAGAGTCACACTCAGAGACAAGTTCTAATTCCCAGTCTCACCCAGACGTTGTCTGTATACAATTTCTCTTTCAGAAAGAGGAATAAGAGTAGGAAGAGCCAATATCTATTCATCCCACATTCCTGGGAAGTATGGAAGTTTCCAACCCACTTTAGAATTATAATATCTCTCTTCTGATTCCCATCATGGCTTGCATGCTTCATCCCTGGATGCAAATCTTTCAACCTGCCTTAGAGATCCCTGCACTGTTGCCTCAGCTTACTTTGTGACCTTTTTGGATCCTTCTCTTCTCTCAGTTCATCAGCATTAATGAAGTGAAGATTCTTCTGCACTGACAATGAACGATGTGAAGGGAAAGAAAGAACAATACACAAAGCATACAATTTCTGGTTTACTATACATCTATCAGCCTGTTGATTCAAACAGTCCTAAAATGGCTGTGAGCAATGGTGAGCAAATAGATTCATACTTTATGTAATATCCCTCAGACAATAGGATGGGCTCAAATATTTGCTTCCCTTTTCTCTGTAGGGTTTATTTCCAGGCTTGGGAAAATAAAATATGTTTCCCACCATTTTTCTTTCAAAATTCTCTTGTCCTCTGGGATAGAATATACCCTTGCGTCTGTTTGTACTACCATGCAAATCTGCATAAGTTTATCTCCAGATTAGTGTTTCTCAATCTAGGATTTAATATCTGGTAGCTTTGCTTTTATGGCAATAGTCATAGTTCCTTTTTTGCCGACATAGAGAAAAAGTAGAAATATAATACAGGGAAACAGGTAGGAATTAATTTTCCATCAATAAACACTTAGAATTCTGTCACAAAGAAACTATGCATATTTCAGTCATTCATTTTTTTTTCATTTTGTAAATATTTGTTGACCTTCTTCCATATTTCCAGCATTCTGGTAAAGATTGCTATTTCATAGCAATCAAGATTGGAATGAACCTCATCCTCATTTATTTATAATTCACTGGGCTATTGACTTTCCCTTCTTTTCCATTAAATATCTTCTTCCAGTGATTGTGAGAATGTTATTGTTGTTGTTGTTTTTAAGATTTTTTTTTAAGTAAATATTTTTAAGCAGAGAGTAGCAGGCTTCTCCTAACTTTGGGATATTTCAAACCAAGATGTGTATGCCAAATTCTTTATAATACAGAATCTTTATCTTTGGTATATTCAAATGGCTGCAAAAATTAAAACATCAACAACAACAATAAAAAAATAGCACAAGATACACAAGTCTCAGTCTATTTAAACAAGTGAATGTGCAGTGTATGGAAAATATACTCATATGGAGTATACATTAATGCATGTTGCTTCTAGTAAATCTACCAAATAATTGCATGTAGTTTTGAATTGTTGCTTTAACCTAGAATTTTCCGAGGTTTCCGCTTTATTTTGTCTTCCACAGCTGTATCACATCCTAAGTGACTTTCATATCCAGATTTTTTCTTATTTATTACATTTTACTTTTTCACCAAAGGCAGATAATGGGGTTACTTTAGGATATAGCCTCAGTAATTTTGGTATGTGAGTAATGCCATGTGAAGTCTAACTTTTACAATTTTTTCACCAGTTTTCCTCTTTAGTTAAAAATAACATTGTTTAATAACACCCTAAATTAGAATTTCCAACAAAAATGTGAGACCAAGCTACATGTTTATTAAATTTTGAATCATTTTCAATATCTATTATTAGCCCAGACTTTTCTTTATCCAACTCCTTCCTCTCCGCCAAGTGGTAGATACTGACACCTGCCTATCACTTGATAACCTCCCAGCCTGGGAGCTGGACTTTTTTTCCTGCTTCCTCAGCAGCTGGCCGAGACCCAGATATAGGATTAAGTCTTCCTAGTTCTAAAGCACTTATCGCAAGACTAACAACAAGGCAGTAAGTACCTTGCTTGTCAAACTTCTTTGGAATTAATCATATAAATTAAAAATCAAAAACTTTTCAATTTTTTCCATGACTTAAAGTAGGCTTAGAAGAGAGTAGTATGACATATGTTTGGGAATAAAACCAGCTATAAGGTAAAAGTTATATTCCAGGATTGAGTCTTCTCAATCTATGACAAACTATGTCATTAATAGTATTTTTCCTGTTTCTACATGTGAACAAAATCTCAAAGAGACTTTAAAAGTTTTCTGAGGCTATAATGTTAGTTAGCAATGAACAGATCAGTGATTCAAATCCATGTGTTAATTTTTTTTCTCTCCAAACCCACAGCACTTTACATACTGAAGCCCTTATAGTAGTAGTGAAGCTTGTAATTTTAAATAAAAACAGAAAAACAAGTACATTTTGCTAAAGAGAATAGACCCAATAGGAGAGCTATGAAATTTGCTAGCATCTCTTTCATGCCCTCTGAAAAATATACATGAAAAGTTCTCTTCCATAATATTTTATTCCCTTGCAAAAACTCTATATTTGTTACTAAAAACCTCTATGACAAAAGTTAACTGTTCACTTGAACACTGTATCCCAGGATTTTAGAAAGTTTTTCGAATATCACTGAAAAAGCTACCAAATGGTAGTTCTAATTCCAGAAATTGCAAGGTAACCTTATCAAGCCACTCCTGAAGCAGATAATTTTAAAAATTTAAACAAATATAACAAAAACAGATTTGAAGGCCTGGAGACAAAACAAAAGTGGACAAAAGCTGGATAAAGTTTAGCCCTTGAAAAAGAGAATGGTAGTGATGAGATCACCGCTTAATATTTTTCCTCCTGAGGGACTCCAATATCTATTCAGACTAACAGTACTATTTTAAGCTTAAAGTATCAGGGGACAGGTATGGAGCTAGAATGACTTGAAACTGAGGGAAGAAATCCCAGGAAGGAAGTTAGTCACAGAAGAGAGGAGCCTGAAAATCTATGTAAATTCTGTGCATAAACTCTTCTCAACTTCTTGACTGACCCTGGACTGAATATGTACAGAGGAATCCAGTAATAATCAAATAAATTGGTGATAACCCAAACTATAAAGTAAAAATGCAATACAAAAATTTATTTTGTTGTCCATTGAAGGAAATAAAGTTTTAGGTATGAGTCCTACTAAGTAAGAAGATCTAGGATAAATCTCAACCTTTCCATTAAAATCCCAGGTAGGTCATATGGCAGGAAAATGCTATATGCCTTAATTAAGATATCTGCAGTAAACTTGAAAAAGATACAGCCTACCAAAATATAAAGCCAAGTCTCCAGAAGAAAAGTGATAAGTCTCTTGCTGGTGGCTCAGTATTTGAATTAGCAAACTATAATAACACCCTTCTTAGGTAAATAACAGAAATCCAGAGACTCTAAAAATATTAATGGCAATATTACTGATCAACAAAAAAATCTGGACATGCAAAGAATGAGGAAAAAGTGACACATAGCCCAGACACAATCAATCAATACAAAAGAACCCTAAGATGATTCCCATGCTAGAATTAGATGACAGGCAATTTAAAGAGACTATTATATAAATATGTCAAGATATAAGGGAAGTATTGGTCATAATTATTTAATAAAGAGAAGATATCAAGGGGAATTGAAAAACCTTGAAGAACTTTAAAGAAAAGTATAGTATAGCAATGAAAAAAAAAGAAATATATTGGATAATTAACTAAAAGGGTTTCTAATGTCTAAAATTGGAACAATTTGTGCAACAAAAGAAATTAAGAGTACTAGATTACTGCCTAAAGTATGAAATACATACCCATGAGTTCAAGCTGATATGATAAATGATTTAGTAAGCCCATGGGAGAAAAGTAAGAAATCACATATGAAGAAGCATCCAAATAGTTTATGTAGATACTCCACCCTAAAAGAACAGCATAAGTCTCTGTGTGGCTGCACAAAGGGATTTTTCTCAAGTAATCAGTGTGTAAATGGAGGCAAAGTGTAATTTTTTACAGTGAATTCTGGTAAATGCTACTTCGGGCAGTAGCCAGGTGATTGAGGTCAACACCAAACCTCATATGTCATTTTTTACCATGTAGTTTTGATATATGATTTTTAAAAATATTTTATTTCTGAAAGTTTCCTTTCTCAAATCCAGAACCTTAATCTATTTGTGAGAAAAGCATCACATAAATTCTAGTAGTGGGGCATACTTCAGTAAAACTAGCCAGGACTCCATAAAACTGTCAAAGCCAATGAAAACAAGGTAATGTTTGAGAAACTGTCACAACCCAGAGAAACCTAAGAACACGTGACAGTTACACATATTAGAGTATCCTGGTTGAGATTCTGGAACAAAAAAGAATATTAAGTGAAAACTAAGGAAATCTGAATAAAATATTTATTTTAGTTAATAACAGCATATTGGTATTTGCTCATTAATTGTAATATATGTACCATACTAATTTAACATGTAAACAATAGGAGAAACTGGATGTGTTATAAGAGAACTCTTTGTCCTGTATTTTCCATTTTTTTTTGCAAGTCTGAAACTGATTTAAAAAACAAAGTCCATTAAAAATATATTGGATGAACTTTATAACAGATTGGAGATGGCAGAAGACAGGGTTGATGAATTTAAGGAATGTCAATAGAAATGGCTCAATCTTAAAAAAAATTCTTTAAAAATATAACCTCGGGGATTTATGAAACAATGTCAGCATGTCTGATATATATGTAATTAGATTCCCAGAAAGAGAATAAGAGAAAAAAAAGGGAGAAAATTTTTTAAAGATGTATCAACCAAAAATATTTTGGGTATGGAGAAAAACACTAACCTATCGACATGAGGAGCTTAACAAAAGCCAAGACAAGAACAATAAAAGCTATATTTAGATCACAGTCAAACTGATAAAATCCAAAGATAAATATATATATTTTCCAGAGGGGAAAAAGATAGCATTTTTCAGTTAACAAAGATAAAAGTAATGGCTGCCTGCAGATAGCATCAGTGAAGGTAGTAAGATCTTCATGACCTTCAAATTAATGAAAATGAGAACAAATTGTCAACTCAAATTCCTACATCCAGTCAAAATAACAACAACCACATAAATCTATTTTTTAGGTAAACAAAAACTAAGAAGATATATTTCTCAAGTCCTGTGGAAGAAGAAATGGTAACAGGAATTTTTAGGCTACAGCAAATTGACACCAGATAGAAATACAAATCTACAGGAAGGAAGTTAGATCACCAGAAATAAGGCTATACATTTTTTTCTTAATGTCTTTAAAACAAAGTGATGGCTTAATGCTAAAATTGCAGCATTGAAATTTGAGATTTATGATATAAGTAGATTGAAAATCTATCACATCATTGATACATAGAATGGGAGTGCATACATAACATTATTTTAAGGTTCTCAGATTTCACATGAAGTGGTGCAATATTAATTGTAATTCTCTTGTGGTAAGTGAAAGATGGCCCATTGCAATAACCTATGGCAAAAGAACTGAAGTCATACAGAGTAATTTCTGACAACCACCAGAAAATTAAATTTGAAATCAATCACATTGTTAGCCAGAATAATCCCAAAATTTTGGAAATTAAGGCACATACCTCTAAATAATTAATATGATAAAACAAGAAATCACAAGAGAATTACAAAAGATTTTGAATTTCTTTCTTTTTTTTTCAATTGAGCATAGTTGACATCCAATATCACATTCATTTTTATGTGTATAACATAATGATTTAACTTCTCTATACAATATTCTATGCTCCCCCACAAGTGTTTGAATTTAATTCTAATCACAACACAACTTATCAAAATGTGTGGTATGTAGCAAAGATGGTGCTGCGTGGGAAATATATAGCTATAAATGTTTTAAGAAAAGAAGAAAGTTTAAAATTAGTGATAGAATTTTCCATCTTCTGCAGCTAGAAAAAGATGAGTCATTTATATGCAAATTTAGTAAAAGGATGGAGATAATAAAGATAGCAGATATTAAAAATACATAGATTTATTTTCTAAATAAGTAAAAAAAACAGACAAGTTAAGAAACACAAAAGTTTTCTAGTTTTTAAAACATCAATAACCATCAGGGAAATACAAATCAAAACCACAATGAGATACCACCTCACACCAGTTAGAACGGCAAAAAGCAACAACACAGGAAACAACAAGTTTTGGTGAGAATGTGGAGAAAGGGGACCCCTCTTATACTGTTAGTAGGAATGCAAGCTGGTACAATCACTCTGGAAAACAGTATAGAGGTTCCTCAAGATGTTAAAAATAGAGTTACCCTATGACTCAGTGATTGCTTTATTAGGTATGTACCCTGAAGATACAGATATAGTGAAAAGAGGGAGTATATGCACCCCAATGTTTATAACAGCAATGTTCACAATAGCCAAACTGTGAAAGAAGATGAGATGTCCTTCAACAGATGAATAGATAAAGAAGATGTGGTTCACATATACAATGGAATATTACTCAGCCAGCAGAAAAGATGGATACCCACCATTTGCATTGATATGGATGGAACTGGAGGGGATTATGTTAAGTGAAATAAATCAAGCAAAGAAATACAATTATTATATGGTTTCACTCATATGTGGAATATAAGGAATAGCATGGAGGACCACGGGGAAAGGAGGGAAAACTGAATGGGAGAAATCAGAGAGGGAGACAAACATGAAAGACTCTGGACTCCCCGAACCAAATTGAGGGTCCAAAAGAGAGTGGGGTGGAGGGATGGGGTAACCAGGTGGTGGGTATTAAGGAGGGCACATGTTGTGAGGGGCACAGGGTGTTATACGCAACTAATGAATCATTGAACACTACATCAAAAACTAATGGTGTTCTATACGTTGGCTAATTGAACATGATCATAAAAATAATAAAGTAATTTGAACTGAAAAAAATAAATATCAGTTAATTGATAAACTACTAGCAGGACTGGTCAAGGAAAAAGCAAGTTAGGAAATAGAAAATCTCTAATATCAGGAATTAGAGTAGGGATCTCTTTGCAAATTTTATTAAGAATACATGAGTAATAGTGGAATATATGAGCAACTTTATTTCAACAACCTTGAAGATTTCAATGATAAGAACAATTCTTTGAAAAACAAAATATATCAACACTGACATAAGTGGTGAACACTGGGCATTATATGTAGGCAATGAATTACTAAATTGTACACCTGAAACTAATACTGCATTGTGTGTTAACTAGCTGGAATTTAAATAATAACTTGGGGAAAATTAAAAAAAAAAAATAAGAACTGAAAGCTCTATATCTGTTTCTGTATTAACTCAATTGAATTTATCAAAAAAACTTCCCCCAAAGAAAAGAAGTACAAGAAAATACATTGTTGTAGCATATAAATTCTTTAAATATTAAATAATACCAATATTAAGCAAAGTCTAAAACACTGTCTGGTAGTTCTTATCAAAAAAAGAAAGAGGAAGAAGAACAGAAGACAGAGGAATAACTTCAACTTATATTAGTACCATTAGTTACAAAAGTATTATAATAGTTCCATTTTATTATTTCATTCAACAGTAAACTTGTTTCCTACTGATGCTCCTGCAACTTGTGTCCCAACCTGACCACTCTAATGAAACATTTTGAGAATGCACACACTTACCTTTTTTCTCATGGCCCTATATCTGCACAGATTTTTTCCTCTTCCAAGATTTCTCTATCCCCAACTTATATCTAAGTTACTTTAGCTACACATTTCTATAAACTGTAGTGTTGCCATGAAATTTCAAGTGGAAAGTATCCTCAGATAAAGCCTGGAGGAGAAGGTTGGCTTAGAAAAGCTTTGTACTTGATTTTAAGAAAATGATTGTGTTGTAATGCTCTTCTGCACTTAAGTGAAAATCTGGGCCTTGAATCTGCCAAATTACCACCTTCCCATGCCACAGCAAGAAATGAACACCAAGTTTAAAAATGGAATTTTTTCTTAGGTTTAAGGTATTTTATTTAAAAAGATCTGGCACTTATATACATAAACTAGTAAGAACTAAAAACATCACACCTTTACTTCATTTTTTTAAGCTTGACTTTCTAGTAAATATCTAGCTTCGTTGATTTTGGCTGCTGTGCAAGGAGATCCTCCCTCATCCAGTTGACTTAAAAGCATAATCTGTCAATGAGCATCTCATATTTTTTTTTCTTTATTGGCAGCAAGGCTTGTGGCTAGCATTAATACTATTTCTCATTTAGTCTTTTAGGGTTCAAATCCATCTCTATAATAACCACCACTGAGGACAGATTTTGGTGGGCTTTGAAAAACTTGTTTTACTTGAGGCTCCATGTGTTTCATGGTTTGCAAAATGTAACACCCTGCAAATCCAGGAGAAACAATGGTCATTCTGGATGGTAACACCGTACTGGCCATGGCTGTGGCTCAGTTCCTCAGCCTCCTCTGAGAGAATGGTCCAGCCCAGCCCAAAGGTGGCAGCCACCAATGGTCATAACTCTAGCACACAGCCATGTGGCCACTACCAACAGTCACCAAAACAAAAATGCAATTTTAAATAGTAGTACCATCAAAATTAAATGGTTGTTTTGAACGTGTACTTAAATGAATGGAATCATTACTAGATTATAACAGCAGTGTTAAAAAAAAAAAAATACCTCCTCCTATTCTGTCAGTTGCCTTTTGGTTTTGTTGACTGTTTCCAAAACCACAGTGAGATACCTCCTCACATCAGTCAGAATAGTTAAAATTAAGAAGTCAGGAAATAGCAGATGTTGGCGAGGATATGAGGAAAAGGCAACCTGCCTACGCTGTTGTTGGGAAGGCAAGCTGGTGTAGCCACTCTGGAAAACAGTATGGAGGTTTTATAACTAAAGAGGCAAAGAATCTATACTCAGAAAATTTTAAAGTACTCATTAAAGATATTGAGGAGGACACAGAAGATGGAAAAATGTTCCATGCTCATGAATTGGAAGAACAAAGATTGTGAAAATGTCTATGCTACCTAGAGCAATCTACACGTTCAATACAATCTCTATCAAAATCCCATCCATTATTTTCAAAATGGAACAAGTAATCCTAAAATGTATATGGAACCAGAAAAGACCTTGAATAGCCAGAGGAATATTAAAAAAGAAAGCCAAATTTGGTGGCATCACAATTCCAGACCTCAAGCTTTATTATAAAGCTGTCATCATCTGGAGCACCTGGGTGGCTCAGTGGGTTAAGGCCTCTGCCTTCCACTCAGGTTATGATCTTGGGATCCTGGGATCAAGCCCTTTATTGTGCTGTCTGCTCAGTGGGGATCCTGCTTCCCCTTCTCTCTCTCTCTGCCTACCACTCTGCCTACTTGTGATCTCTGTCTGTCATACAAATAAAATCTTAAAAAAAAAAAAAAAAAAAAGCTGTCATCATCAAGACAGTGTGGTACTGGCCCAAAAACAGACACATAGATTAATGGAATAGAATAGAGAGCCCAGAAATAGACCCTCAACTCTATGGTCAACTAATCTTCCATAAAGCAGGAAAGAATGTACAATGGAAAAAAGACAGTCTCTTCAACAAATGGTGCTGGGAAAATTGGACAGCCACACACAGAAAAATGAAACTAGACTATTTCCTTACACCACACACAAAATTAGACTCAAAATGGATAAAGGAAATTAATGTGAGAAAGAAATCCATCCAAATCCTTGAGGAGAACACAGGCAGCAACCTCTTCAACCTCAGCCAGACCAACTTCTTCCTAGAAACATCGCCAAAGGCAAGGGCAGCAGGGACAAAAATGAACTATTGGGATTTCATCAAGATCAAAAGCTTTTTCACAGCAAAGGAAACAGTCAACAAAACCAAAAGACAACTGATAGAATGGGAGAAGATATTTGCAAAGGACATATCAGATAAAGGGCTAGTATCTAAAATCTATAAAGAACTTATCAAACTCAACACCCAAAGAACAAAGAATCCAATCAAGAAATGGGCAGAGGACATGAACAGACATTTCTACAAAGAAGACATCCAGATGGCCAACAGACACATGAAAAAATGCTCCACATCACTCAGCATCAGAGAAATACAAGTCAAAACCACAATGAGATACCACCAGCCAGAATGGCTAAAATTAACAAGTCAGGAAATGACAGATACTGGCAAGGATGCAGAGAAAGGGGAACCCTCCTACACTGTTGGTGGGAATGCAAGCTGGTGCAACCACTCTGGAAAACAGCATGGAGGTTCCTCAAAAAGTTGAAACTAGAGCTACCCTATGATTCAGCAATTGCACTACTGGGTATTTACCTTAAAGATACAAATACAGTGATACAAAGGGGCACATGCACCTAAATGTTTATAGTAGCAATGTCCACAATAAGCAAACTATGGGAAGAACCTAGATGTCCATCAACAGATGAATGGATAAAGAAGATGTGGTATATATACACAATGGAATACTATGCAGCCATCGAAAGAAATGAAATCTTGCCATTTGCAACGAGATGGATGGAACTAGAGGGTGTTACTCTAAATGAAATAAATCAACCAGAAAAAGACAATTATTATATGATCTCTCTGATATGAGGAAGCTGAGAGTCAGGGTAGTGGGTCATGGGGGAAAGGGAAGGGAAAAAATGAAACAAGATGAGACAGGGGAGGGAGACAAACTGTAAGAGACTCTTAATCTCAGGAGATAAGCTGAGGGCTGCTGGAGAGGAGTGGGATGAGGGATAGGATGGTTGTGTTATGGACATTGGGGAAGGTATGTGCTATGATGAGTGCTGTGAATGTGTAAGCCTGGTGATTTACAGACCTGGACCCCTGAAGCGAATAATACATTATCTGTTAATTAAAATTCCTTATATTAATTTAAATATGGACACATTTTTTTCAATATCATTGCTGTCTGTAATTTTCTACCAATATAAAGGTCATTCTGTGAAATTATTATTTTTTTAAGATTTATTTATTTGTTTTAGAAAGAGAGAGCATAAGCAAAGGGGGCAGACAAAGAGGGAGATAAGAAGCTGAAGCAGATTCCGTGATGAGCACAGAACTTGAGTTGCGGCTCTATCTCATGATCCTGAGATGATGACCTGAGTCAAAACCAAAAGTTGGCTGCATAGCTGACTGTGCCAGCCAGGCGCCCCAACAAAACTATTTTTAATATCAGTATGGAAGCAGCTTTCTTCATACTGAGAAAAACAACAATACACAACCTATAACTCTAGGCTTGGTCCTTGATATTTCAAGGGAATTTCTCCTAATTTAGGAGAGCCTTTAGCTACCATACCTGGATTTTCAAGCCTGATTGTTTCTCAGTAGTTTCCTTGTTAAAGGGATTCATTACTTGCTCCCTGTTATCCTGGAATATTTAGGATGCATGACTTTAGTCTGCATGTGGAAAGCTTACAGGAACAGAGGGTTAGGAGAAAACAAAGTGAAATGATTTAATATTTATGATACATGTTTTTTGCAACAATTAGTTTTTCTTGGAGCCACACAGACTCAGTATTATCCCATTTTTCACCTTCTTATTTATGTATATGTTTTGTAATAAAATATCACCATTAAAACATGCTCCAAACATTAATTTTATAAAAGACAATTTTATGTGCTTCCTTTGAACTTAATATAATTGCCTTATCACCAGTTAAATCATTGTCATCAGATTTAATGAAACATGTTCCCAAGATTTCAGTAATTATAAAGAGGGACACTCATCTAATCATTTTATAATTTTTCCTTTGGCAAAATTTCTATATTTTAATATATTGCAATAAATAAAATGCTTCCTGTTATTTTCCATGAAACCATAGGAAAACACAGCCAAATTATCTGAGAATGAACTGAATCAATGAGCTACAAATGATCTAAGTAGTCATTTATCCTGATTTTAGCCATTGCTATGGATTATAAGTAAACCTAAATTATCACTGAAGGACTGTCATATAGTTACAGTTTGAATGATTTCAGTGACAGGTGTTTCATTACACAGGAAGGAAACCTCTACACTTTGTTATTTTAAAAGCTCTAATTTTAGAAGGATCATCTTATATTCAAACAATTCCTACCTTTCTTTAATTTTTACTGATGATTTAAATTAGCAGTTATGTATTTTTTTATTAGTTTCAGAGGTGGAATTTAGTGAATCATTGCTTGCACACAACACCCAGTGCTCATTACATCAAGTGTCCTCCTTAATGTCTGTCACCCAATTATTCCTACCCCCCAACTCCCCTCCAGCAACCCTCAGTTTGTTTCCTAGAGTTCAGCATCTCTTATGGTTTGCCTCCCTGTCTATTTTCATCTTATTTTATTTTTCCTTCCCTTCCCCTATGTTCATCTGTTTTTGGTTCTGATGAAACGATAAAGATGTGGTAGATATATACAATGGAGTATCAACCATCAAAAAGAATAAAATCTTGCCATTTGCAATAATGTGGTTGGAACTAGAGTGTATTATTCTAAGCAAAATAGGTCAGTCAGAGATAGACAAATACCATATGACTTCACTTAGGTGAATTTTAAGAAATAAAACTGTTAAGCAGTCATTTAGTGTAAGCTTGACCTTTCTGAATGACAACCTCTCTAATATTAAGGACCATCACCTCCTTCCCTAAGTATCTTATCTCCATCAATATTTCTATACATTTCTTATAGCCTCCAGCCCTTGCCACATATATTTTTCCTTTTCCTTGGGATATGTATTCTTATTGTGTCTAGCTAATCTTTCTATATTGCTCTTGCCCTGATACTATATAGCCATGACTATTCCAAGGAGGAGTTTCCCATGTCAACAGTAAAGTGAACCTACTCTCACTTAGGATGAAAATAAAGCAACTCCATTTCTCTAACTTTCTTAAAAGAAATGTAGAGTTCCCTAATTTAAAGCAAGAATAAAAAATGAAATATTTAATATATTATTTAATATATTTAATATATTATTTATAAATAATATATTCATATATTATAATATAATATAAATAATATATATTATATTATATAAATTATATATTATATTATATTATATTATATATTTATATATTTATATTATAAATATAAATAATATATTTAATATATTATTTGCCCCAGTGATACAGGTCTGTGAATCATTAGTCTTACACATTTCAGAGCACTCACCATAACATGTACCTTCCCAAATGTCAATCTTCCAGCCACCCTATCCCTCCCATCTACCTCCCCCCAGCAACCCTCAGTTTTGTGAGATTAAGTGTCCCTTATGTTTTGTTTCCCTCCAGATCTCATCTTGTTTCATTTTTTCCCTCCCTACCCCCCATAATCCCCCACCCTACCTCTCAAACTCCTCATATCAGAGAGATCATATGATAACTATCTTTCTCTGATTGACTTATTTCGCCCAGCATAATATCCTCTAGTTCCATCCACATCTTTGCAAATGGCCAGATTTTTTTTGATGGCTGCATAATATTCCATTGTATGTATATGTGTATGTATGTGTGTGTGTATATATATATATATGTATATATATATAGGGGGTGCATGGGTGTGGGTGTGTGCACACACCCATACACACACACACATACACATATATCACATCTTTATCCATTCATCTCTTGGTGGATATCTAGGTTCTTTCCATAGTTTGGTGTATTGTGGACATTGCTACTATAAACATTCAGGTGCATGTGCCCCTTCAGATCACTACATCTGTATCTTTAGGGTAAATGCCTGGCAGTGTGATTGCTAGGTCATAGAGTAGCTCTATTTTCAACTTTTTGAGGAACCTCCATACTCCATACATTGGATAGGGTGGGCCCTATCCAATTTTCCCTACACCATTTATTTTATTTACTTATTTTTTTAAGATTTTATTTACTTATTTGACAGAGAGAGAGATCACAAGTAGTCAGAGAGGCAGGCAGAGAGAGGCACAGCAGGGAGCCCAATGTAGGGCTCGATCCCAGGATCCTGAGATCATGAGCTGTGCCGAAGACAGAGGCCTAACCCACTGAGCCATCCAGGCACCCCTGTATTTACTTATTTGACACAGAGAGAGAGAGAGAGAGAGCACAAAGAAGATGAGCAGGAGAGGGAGAGAGAGAACTTACTTTTTATTAAAATAGCAAATGCAGGGGACAAACACTTAATAGAACTCTCCTGAACTTTATCTCCTATAGAAATATGTACAAAATAAGTACATTTACTCTGTAAATGTAGGCAATTATTTTTTACAGAACGTGTTTCAAAAGTTCTATGATGCCAAAACAACACATACATCAATGAAACAGAACAGAGACCTCAGAAATGACCCTCAACTCTATGGTCAACTAATCTTCCATAAAGCAGGAAAGAATGTACAATGGAAAAAAGACAGTCTCTTCAACAAATGGTGCTGGGAAAATTGGACAGCCACACACAGAAAAATGAAACTAGACCATTTCCTTACACCACACACAAAATTAGACTCAAAATGGATAAAGGAGATTAATGTGAGAAAGAAATCCATCCAAATCCTTGAGGAGAACACAGGCAGCAACCTCTTTAACCTCAGCCAGACCAACTTCTTCCTAGAAACATTGTCAAAGGCAAGGGCTGCCAAGGCAAAAATGAACTACTGGGACTTCATCAAGATCAAAAGCTTTTGCACAGCAAAGGAAACAGTCAACAAAACCAAAAGACAACTGATAGAATGGGAGAAGATATTTGCAAAGGACATATCAGATAAAGGGCTAGTATCCAAAATCTATAAAGAACTTATCAAACTCAACACCCAAAGAACAAAGAATCCAATCAAGAAATGGGCAGAGGACATGAACAGACATTTCTACAAAGAAGACATCCAGATGGCCAACAGACACATGAAAAAATGCTCCACATCACTCAGCATCAGGGAAATACAAATCAAAACCACAATAAGATACCACCTCACACCAGTCAGAATGGCTAAATTAACAAGTCAGGAAATGAGAGATGCTGGCAAGGATGCAGAGATAGTGGAACCCTCCTACACAGTTGATGGGAATGCCAGCTGGTGCAACCACTCTGGAAAACAGCATGGAGGTTCCTCAAAAAGTTGAAAATAGAGCCTATGATCCAGCAATTGCTCTACTGGGTATTTTTCCTAAAGATACAAATATAGTGATCCAAAGGGGCACATGCATCCAAATGTTTATAGCAGCAATGTCCACAATAGCCAAACCATGGGAAGAACCTAGATGTCCATTCAACAGATGAATGGATAAAGAAGATGTGGTATATATATACAATGGAATACTATGCAGCCATCGAAAGAAATGAAATCTTGCCATTTGCAACGAGATGGATGGAACTAGAGGGTATTGTGCTGAACGAAATAAGTCAATCAGAGAAAGACCATTATCATATGCTCTCCCTGATATGAAGAATTTGAGAAGCAATGCGGGGAGGTTGGGTGGTAGGGAAGGAAAAAAGGAAACAAGATGGGATCAAGAGGGAGACAAACTATAAGAGACTCTTAATCTCACAAAACAGAGGTTTGCTGGGTGGGGGTGATAGGGAGAGGGTGGTTGGGTTATGGACATTGGGGCGGGTATGTGCTATGATGAGGCCTGTGAAGTGTGTAAACCTGGAGATTCACAGACCTATTCCCCTGGGGCTAATAATAAAGTGTATGTTAATAAAAAATAAAATATTAAAACAAAAATGATGAGAAACAAATATCAAAAAATTAAATTTTAAATAAACAAAATGTGGTATATAGCTACAAAAAAAATTCTATGATACCTTTTCCTATAAAATAAACTATGGATAATTCAAGTGGGTAAATTTTCGTTACTGAAATGGAAGTGTGGACAAGCCTCTATAGTCAATTTTCAAATTGACCTTTATGATAACTTTGTACAGATCAATTAGATAAACATAACATGCCAATAGAAATATTGGCAAAGGATATTTATAGGTGAAAAACCTAAACAAAATGCCAACATATTATCAAGTTAAATGATAAGCACCCTGTTTTGAATGTCATTATGAAAAGGTTTTTATTTAATTTTGTAACTAGTAACTTACTGTGGTGTGATATGTATAATAACTTTATTCTGAAAAGCAATTTTGGAGGAATATTTTAAATGCCTTAGAAATGTAGACAGTCTTAGAAATAGTAATGTGTCTTCCTAGGAATTAATCTTACAGGGTAATTAAATGTACTCAAAAGTTTGTGTATGTTTATTCATTATGTCATTTGTAATAGCAGAAAATAATATGTACATCCTTCATGGTCAAAATAAGTCATGATAAAAATGTTCAGTGCAGGGATGCCTGAGTGGCTCAGTGGGTTAGGCCTCTGCCTTCCGCTATTGTCATGATCTCAGGGTCCTGGGATAGAGCCCTGCATCAGGATCTCTGCTCAGGAAGGAGCCCGCTTTCCTCTCTCTCTTTCTCTCTGTAGGTCCCTCTTGTGATCTTATGATCACTTGTGATCTCTGTCAAATAAATAAATAAAATCTTTTAAAAAAATGTTCAATGCATTTATCTCATGCAGTGGTTATATATTCCTTATATTCCAATTTCCTGAACAATGGTCTTGTTATAATTCATTTTGGAGAGAAAAGACCACAGGAAACAAAAAGCGTTGTGGAAAATGAATTTTAAATACTGGTATTGCATAAACAGAGAGAAGATACACCAATATATTTATTTCAATATCTGCATTAATTTGGCTAAAAGAAGGCCAACATTTTTAGGGAAATTAAAGGGATAAAAGACAAATCAGAACAAGGAACATGTTATGGGTTGAATTATGTCCCCTACAGTAACACCCAGTACCTCAAATGTGACTATATTTGGGTACTATGTAAAAAAAGTAATTAAAGGGGCGCCTGGGTGGCTCAGTGGGTTAAGTCGCTGCCTTGGGCTCAGGTCATGATCTCAGGGTCCTGGGATCAAGCCCCACATAGGGCTCTCTCCACAGCAGGGAGCCTGCTTCCCTTCCTCTCTTTCTGACTGCCTCTCTGCCTACTTGTGATCTCTGTTTGTCAAATAAGTAAATTAAAAAAAATCTTTAAAAAGGTAATTAAATTAAACAGATAAAGTTAGGGTGGGCTCTAATCCAATAAGACTAGTGTCCTTAAAAAAAAATTAAGACCCAGACACATAAGGACAAAAAAAAAAAAAAAAAAGATAAAAATCATGTGAAGATAGAGTTAAGTTGGCTACCTGCAAACCAATGAGAGAGGCCTCAGAAGAAACTAATTCTGCCAACACCCTAATCTCAGACTTCCAGCCTCCAGAATGGAGAGAAAATAAATTTCTGTTGTTTAAGTCACCTCGTCTGGGGTGCTTTGTTTTGGTAGCTTCAGTAAACTAATATGGAACATAATTACTGAATAAGATAAACATGATTGGAATTTGCTGATTATGCAGATCACTACCTCTATATGACCGCTGAACTACAACTAAAAACTAGCAGGACCAAACCATTACAGGTCAATGCATTTTATGCCTGCTGTTTCTGTCTGGTGACTGATCCTGCTCCCTCCAGGCAGGCTGTTCCTCTTCAATACCTCATTTTCTCCGAAAGTTCAAGGTTTCTGTATGTAATAGCTGTTTCTGAACACCAGGGGATTTTTTTATTTTGTTTTTTTGTTTTTGACTTTTTTTAAAATTCTGATGATTAGAAAATAGAAACACAAAACAAAACAAAACATAAAACATATGAAAGCCATAAACTAGGTTTATGAATTTTGAGTTTGAAGCAAAGTTACCTTCAGAACAGGGAAGCTTATTGTTTGCAGATAATCACTTTAATGGGCTTTCAATTTGCAGATAATCACTTTAATAGGTTTTTAGTTATGCAATGTTTAAGCAAAGTGCCCATTCTGGGATGCTGACTGTACAGACATCCTGGCTCCAAGAAACTAAACTGTGCTACTTAATAATATACAAGGCTCTTCATTCATTATGTCTGAAGATTAGCATCCCGTTTAGAAATGTTTCTTTTATAAATATGGATTTAGACTGCACGTCCCTTAATTACATTTATTGTTTCTTGGCAGATACGTTGCGTATCTGTCCTTGTTCTAGCATTTGCTCAAGATACAGAAAGCAAGGGTGTTGTGATGTATTTGGATCCCATCTAGCTGAAGGACCATAGAGACAACCTGACAGGGCTTGCTGAAGTTTTACTGTAGAATATACGATTAAGGACCCATTCATGGAGTTATTTTGATATGAAGTAACTCAGCATTGGACAAATGTAGTGATATATAGTATTCATGTATTGCAAAGGATTATGCTTGTGAGTCCAAAGACACAGCCAAACTCTATGGAGAGAGGGCTGTTTTCTATGATGAGAGTTGGAAATGTCCAGTTTAGTCATCCTGGAAAACAGCCAATCCAAGGGCAGGAAATGAGCACTAGAAAAGTGATCTTTAGACTTGTTAAGGGAGAAGAGCAGTGATGAAGTTATTTTTGTTAGCCAATGAGGAAGTTCTTCAGGTACTGAGCTCCAGGTAAGAGAGACTCCCGAATCTGCTGGCTGGAGAACACTGAGGTGCTTCCTGCAATCGGATGTGAGCCAAGTCTAGTCAGAGAAGGGAAGGTGCAGCACAAAGAGCTTTACTAGCCCCATATTTACTCATTGTTTTCCAAATGCTGGAAGGGTGGGTATGCCTCCAAATAGCACCTAACATCTAGGTTCATTCTTGAAAGCCTCTTTTAAATTAATTAAACAGGGTCTGCTGACCACAGGAGACAATGTGACTAATAGAATCAGTAGAATGAAATCAAGATTCTAGTTTGGTCTAAACAGATCTCTGGCCTTGAGCAAGGTGATCATTATAGTCAAATACCAGCATTAACATTTTCCAGTTTTTGCACATTATTGACATGTAAGAATCATTATTTTTGAACATGAATACAGTACTAAGTTGTGTTTGTGAAGCAAGAGTCATGTAGATTTAATGAGACCCTGAACTCGGTTGGAACTGATGACACAGGAGGTCCTTCTGAATTGTGTTTCTTTAAAAGAAAGAACCATGGTAGCAGTGAATTATTCTTTCTCTTCTCCCCACCCTCCTTCCTTTCCCCGACAGGGAGACTACTGCAAAATCTCATGACTTTCTAACTGAAGTCTTGGCAATTTCCTGGAAAATGAACTGAGTTGATATAAACATGGCTTTTTAAAAACTATTTTAAAAGACTCTAGAAAATGTATTTTTTATTTCCCGTTTGTTGTTACTGATTTTCACTCATTAACATTTTTAAAGCTTCATCCATGATTTCCACATCATATATGCAATGGTCCATAGTCAAAGACTTTTAGTTCATATCAATCTTTAATATCATTTGGAAATTGCATTAATAAAGCAATGAGAATATATTTCTCAATCTTTCAATGATATACACTGATGTATTTTTATTTAAATGTATATATATCAGTAAACGTTCTATTTAGAGAACAAACCATGTTAGTTATCTTATGGAAAAAGAGACATTAAATAGCAACTAGGTGTAAAGTAGGAGTATAGGCACTGGAGAGGCTGAAGGAACAAGTTCTAAAATGGATCCTAGGAAGGATCCTTCCTAAAAAGGAAGCTATGTGTTTATGGCCACCATTGAAGCCATGTTCCTTTCAACACTAGAAACCTGAAAAAATGAATTTCTAAACCCTCATTCAAACAGAAAGGGAGCCAGATCATTAAGTTTCTTTTTATTGACACCCTAGGTTGCTGAAGAGTGAACGCTGTTACCTCTTTGATCTTCCAAAGGAACAACAACATTAAGAAGTTGAGGGAAATTGTCTAATTGTCATAATCTGCCTTCTGCTTTGGCTTGAGGGCCTCTGCCTAGATGATCCTGATTCATTTCCAATAGTCAAGCTTCAAGAAAGCTTGGAGACATGGTTTAACCTTCAAATAGAAGGAAGATGAGATGGGGGTTGAGAGCCAATACAAATATCAATGACAATTTTTTAAGGTCAAAATATTCATAAATACTTATAATCAGCATTATTTTAATCAAAGAAAACACTTTTGCAAAGGAGACAAAAACAACTTTCTTCAAATCAAAATATTTGATTTGATGACAATATTATTAACAAGAGACATTCAAAGAACATGAAGTTCACTCAATTGAAATAGTCTGGGATGTCTTCTGGCCTTTCTGTTAAATTTGTAAAGTCAACATTTTTTCATTGAAAATCACTCTAGGAAACCAATCTTGATTTCTTATTTTTGCCACGTGTTGCACTGATTTAAAATCTGGGGAGATTTTGAGGCACTGTCTTGTTCGATTATTAAAAAAAAAAAAAAAATCCATGAAAATTTTCACTTTTGCATTTAAAGTTTATACAAATATCTTAAGTTTTCAATCTTTTTTCTTATTATTTTAAATTGAAGTATGGCTGGCAAAATATTATAATAATTTCAAGTTTACAACATCATGATTTGACAGTTATGTGCATGATAAAATGTTCACTACAATAAGTGTAGTTACCATCTGTCACCATACAGTTTTTACAATATTATTAACTGCATTCTCTATGCTTTACTTATCATGCTGTGACTTACTTATTTTATAACTTTTACTTGAAAATATTAAAATCCTTATCGTATGGGTTAACGTGAATTATTCCCAGCTTGATAATAATTTACGTGCTTGGTAAAACATTAGCATTTTTAAGTGTTTTTAATTAGATTTTCAAAAATCTATAAGAAGAGTAATGACAGTTTCATCATTGAATATTCCCTTTGACCCATGATATGCTCTGTATCATTAGGAGCGACTTGTGTTCTAGGCATTGTTATTCTTAGCTATCCTTTGTAATATCATACATATGTATATTAAAACACAACCACACTTCAAATCAAGTATCAATGTGTGCTATAAAATGTTGACAGAATTTTGTGTAATTTTTTCTTTTCAATTGCTGCTTGGACCATGATTGAGTTATGTTTAGTTTGTGTTTGGTTTTTATTTCTTGAAAATTATCATACAATCTTTGGAGTTCATGCTGAAGCAAACATAATATACCCTTCAAATACTTTTCAATTATTATAAACTTCTTTTGAATATCAACTTCAAGTTAACCAAGTTCACATGTTACATGTATAGATACCCAATCAAAATTTTTTTTATATAATTTTTTATTTTTTATAAACATATATTGATTTTTCATTTTGTAATGGTACTTATATGGATTGACATTTTTTGTTTGTCACCATCTCAAATATACTTACAGGCCCCAGAAAAGCTCTTTGGCTTTTCACTGCTCAATAAGCCTATTACGTCAAAACCGAAATAGCCTGATCTTAAAAGTGATTGAAGACGGTGCCTGGTTTGCTCAGTGGGTTGAGCCTCTGCCTCCGGCTCAGGTCATGATCTCAGGGTCCTGGGATCGACCCCTGCATCAGGCTTTTTGTTCAGCAGGGAGCCTGCTTCCCCCTCTCTCTCTGCCTGCCTCTCTGCCTACTTGTGATCTCTGTCTGTCAAATAAATAAATAAAATCTTAAAAAAAAAAGTGATTGATGGTATGGGCCCCTGAACACATTCTTCGGCCACAGTGTACAGCTGTTGGCCTCTCAGTTTTTCTCTCCAATTCACTCCTCTTTTCTTCAACCAGGGAGTGCATTTGTTGGTGATACCTATATTGTGGTCTGTTGTTTACATCTGTGAATCATCTTCGTATTAACACCCCTCTTTCCAAGGAATAGTTTCTTAAACATGGTATTTGTTTGCTCAGTCTGCATAACAAAGCACAGATTGGGTGCTAAGGCAACAGAAATTTATTGCCCCACAGTTCTAGAGCCTAGATGTCCCAGATCCAAGATGTCAGCAGAGCTGGTTCTTTCTGATGGCAGTGAGGGAGGATTGTTTCCACAGCTCTCCCCTAGCTTTTGGAGGTTTCCTGGCAAACTTTGGCATACTTTGGCTTCTGCTGTATCATTTTTGATCTTTGCCTTCGTCTTCATATAATGTTCTCGCTCTATGTCTAATTCCAAATTTCCCCCTTGTCCGGGACACCCGTCACACTGGATTAAGGGCCCACCCTACTCCAGTAGGATTTCAACCTCATTTAGCTAATTACTTCTACAATGACTGTATTTCCAAATAAAGTCACATTGTGAGGTACTGAGGAATTGGTGGGAGAGGGGAGATAGGATTCAACCCACAGCACATACAATTGATATTGAATAGAGTTTTGTGGGCTTTTTTGGTTTGGTTTGTTTTAGTTTTAATGAATGGTCTGTGTACAATAAACATTTACTTAGTCACAATTTGGTAACTCAGAAAAAAGACTTGATTCAGTGTCAATGTTAATACTAGGTAACCCACCACAACAAGCAAGCTCTTGCATCCTATGCCAAGACTTTCCTCCCCAAGCCAATGTATTGTAGCTTGTGGATTTGGGAAAAAGAAAGAATATTATATCTCATCTTCTTTTGCACCAAAACTTATGTTTGTTTAAATTATTCTATATTTTTCCTGCTCTTTGGCATTAAAAAAAAAGAAGAAATGTTTTGTTTTACTTATATTTTTTTCCTCTCTTGGTTTTTCTTTGAACATTTTCCAACCACTAAGAATGTTGTGCATTAACAAGGGAAAGCCCAAATTAAAGGAAGCTAGTGGTTTGGCAGTTGGAAATCGTTAGAAATAGTTTTGCTAAAATATCTTTCCAATACCATGTTTCAACTTGTCTTAATAATACTGAATATATCCTTTTATTAGTTGCAGAGAAGTCTATGACTGTTTACCTGTCTTTTAGGTTTGTCTATTACAAGGAGCACAGAGGGGAGGATTCTTTGACTTTAGGACACTATTCATTTGCTGAGTGTGGATTAGTTAAAAGCCAGCTTTGGCTCATGTTAGTGGAAAGTCACTCAGTGGGAAGAGGAGAGGACAGTGTTCCTATTCCCTTATCTGTATAATGAGTATTTAGTTTCCATGGTCATTGCAAGTTCACATCAACAGCAACAGTGTTGTAATGGAGCTCTACTTTTTATGCAAACTTCTGGCAAGCTGTTCTTTCATTTCACTTTCTTAAATGGGACAATTGAAAGCATGCAGATTTTATTTTGGGGTGGGCCTAGGTTCAAATGGAAGTTTGGCAATTCTATCAGTTTTATTGTTTAAATCCTTTGCAACTTCAATTTCATCAAGCACCAAGTGGAGAAGATAGGGCTTATCTCACAGTTTTATAATAGAGAGGATTGATACTAAGTAAGGTCATATATAGTATAGTGTCAAATTTCTACTCATTAGGGAATGAGTTCTTCTAGAAATATTTAATCATTTCTTTCGATTGAGATTTTAACAATTTTGTCCCACTGTATTTTGTTAGTTTCTGCTTTCCTATCTAAATTCCCTTTCTAATATGGGAATTTTACTTCGGTCATGCTCTTGGTTGCCATTTTTGTTTTGCATATTCTGTATTCTTATTTGCAGATTTCCTCTTTGTGATCTATTTTTCTATGTAGCAAATACTGTCTTGTTTCCAATTAATTCCTTCTGCTCCCTGGGAGAGTTCCTCTAGTCTTTCTGCTTTTTAATTTGTGTTTTTCATAAAGCTACTTTTGCTACTGACTAGTTCTAAATGGTAATTTTATTGGGCATGGATAGTTGACTTCCTGGCATTCATTCCACCACCCCGCACTGTGTAGGAGTCATGTGGTTTGTGTGTTTCATTCACTCTTCACTCAGCTCCTGGGATGGAACATGAATGGTCTGAGACAACCCATGAAATATTATCCCTTGGGATCACTGGTTCAGTGTTGGACACCCAATCTGACTGACTTCAATCACACTCATGCCAAATTGTTAAAAGGGAATTTTCCTCTTTTTGGACAGTATTTGGGGTTTCTAGATGTAAATGATGTGACTGCTCTAGCTATTTTGCTACCTTGAAAGAAGCTAAGGAGAGACAAAGTTTGAAGTAAGGAGAGAAGCACCCAGAGAAGAATGGGACACCAACCAAAAGCTTTGATCAAACCCTTCCTGAAGCGAGACTTAAATGAAATTCCGAGTTAAGTGAGACAATACATGTTCTCTAAGGGTTAAATTACTTTGTATTGGATTTTTCCTAAAACTTCCAACACTTTAACCTATTTATTCTAATATATTATTACTTTCATTTTGTTCTACTAACTTTAATTTGTTTACATTTAAGAGTTACAGTGTTCTTTTATCTAAATAAGAAGAAATGATAGCCATTTGCTAAAGTTATACTCTTTTTCCCATAAAAAAAATCTTTAAGATAAAATTGTATCTTTCCTCTTACCGCTTTATAACACGTTTACCATTTTATAATATTGTAACAGATCTAGTTATTTTCTCATTATCCCTGTTATCAAAAGGATAATTTATAGAATCTTGTTCTTGCTAAAATTTTGTTACCGTTTCAGGCAGTGTTCATCTATTTTAAGGGTCTTAGAGCATGCAGTTCCTTTAGATATTCCTTCAGTTCACCATTTTTAAGAAAGAATTCACAATCTTAAGTGTTCTGCAATGATTGTAGGCTTTTGTATCTTTACTGCTCAGGCTTTGCATGTTCCCATGTCTTAGCACAGCATCTACCCAGTCCCTGTAATGTGACCTGAAATGAATCCTCATTGCAGCCTTCAAAATAACAACTCCCAACTCTCCCAATGCTTCCCTTCTTTAACACTGCTTTACGTCCTTTTTACAGCACATCTCGTTGTCTATTGTACTCTACATTTTACTTTCACTGTTTTTGCTGTTACTGTCCGTATTTTCCTATTAAAATGAAAGCTTTCCACATTTGGGGCTTTTTCTCATTTGCTTCACTGATGAAATCTAATATTGCCTAGGACCTCTGAGGCCCTGAATGGCCCTGGAATGCACTGATAAATGCATACACACATACACCTCACTACACATACATAGATACATACTCCCATAAATGTTTTCATTTGTTTGTTTTGTGTTATGTTTTCTAAAGATAAGATTATATTATGGATTTTTCTTTGTATGTTTGGTTTTGTTTACTCATTAATATAACTTATGCCCATGCCTGCACATTAATGATAGCTCATTATGTTCTTATTTAAGCTACACAATATTACATAATGAAGATAGGTCATAATTTGCTCAATCTCTATTCCACTAATGGGCATTAGGAATATTCCCATATTTTTCAATAATCATTTATTGCAATAAATCATTAAGTACTTGTAGAGTTGTGATTAAAAGATAGCACTCTGGTGCTGAGAATACTGGGGGAAGAAAAAATTGACTTTTTTTCATAGGTAGCGATGAGCTGAAAAATTTTCATTTTCTATTTTATTCTTTGACTACTTTTAAAGGTTTATGCTTTCATACATTTGAGGTCTTTTGCCTCTCATGTGTTTTTATAGTGGTAAACATCCTTCACTGTTTTTCTATTATTTGTGTCTTTTAACTACTTATAGAAAGTCCTTATTGATGATATTATTTGTATTTCATGCATTGCACACTTTTTCTTAGTTAATCACTTGTCTTTGATATTGTGTTTATTAACAAATTTTTGCATGGTATATATATATTAAAGTAATCTCAGTGCACAACGTAGGACTTAAACTCATGACCCCAAGATCAAGAGTCACATGTTTTACCAACTGAGCCAGCCAGGAGCCCCCACATATATATTTTAATATTACTACAAAAATAGTCTTTCCCTGGTCATTTAGAGTTTATAGCTAGTTTATTTAATGTAACTGGGAAATTTCTTCCTGTATTATAATAGAATGTGTTTATTTAAAAGCCACTTCAAATGCAAAAAGATGAAAAATTTTTTAAAGGTTTTATTTATTTATTTGACAGATAGAGATCACAAGTAGGCAGAGAGGCAGGCAAAGAGAGAGGAAGGGAGGCAGGCTCCCCGCTGAGCAGAGAGCCCCATGCAGGGCTAGATCCCAGGACCCTGGGATCATGAGAGGCAGAGGCTTTAATCCACTGAGCCACCCTGGCGCCCCAAAAAGATGAAATTTTTATTAAAACAATTTATACATAATATATTCATTTCAGATAAAAATTTAGGTGTAAAAAGATTTGAGATTTAATCACTCTTATGATATTTTGTTACTGTTCCTTACACAGAGTTCAGTTTTTAGACATTTAAATACAGACCACTAAAGTACTTTAAGACTTGTTTGCTTTTACATTCCCTAGTGTTATTGGAGTTTTAAAAAGAACTTCAAAATCCTTGAGGAGAACACGGGCAGCAACCTCTTCGACCTCTGCCGCAGCAACATCTTCCTAGGAACAATGCAAAAGGCAAGGGAAGCAAGGGAAAAAATGAACTACTGGGATTTCATCAAGATCAAAAGCTTTTGCACAGCAAAGGAAACAGTTAACAAAATCAAAAGACAACTGACAGAATGGGAGAAGATATTTGCAAACGACATATCAGATAAAGGACTAGTGTCCAGAATCTATAAAGAACTTAGCAAACTCAACACCCAAAGAACAAATAATCCAATCAAGAAATGGGCAGAAGACATGAACAGACATTTCTGCAAAGAAGACATCCAGATGGCCAACAGACACATGAAAAAGTGCTCCATATCACTCGGCATCAGGGAAATACAAATCAAAACCACAATGAGATATCACCTCACACCAGTCAGAATGGCTAAAATCAACAAGTCAGGAAATGACAGATGCTGGCGAGGATGCGGAGAAAGGGGAACCCTCCTACACTGTTGGTGGGAATGCAAGCTGGTGCAGCCACTCTGGAAAACAGCATGGAGGTTCCTCAAAATGTTGAAAATAGAACTGCCCTATGACCCAGCAATTGCACTATTGGGTATTTACCCTAAAGATACAAATGTAGTGATCCAAAGGGACACATGCACCCGAATGTTTATAGCAGCAATGTCCACAATAGCCAAACTATGGAAAGAACCTAGATGTCCATCAGCAGATGAATGGATCAAGAAGATGTGGTATATATACACAATGGAATACTATGCAGCCATCAAAAGAAATGAAATCTTGCCATTTGCAACAACATGGATGGAACTAGAGCGTATCATGCTTAGCGAAATAAGTCAAGCAGAGAAAGACAACTATCATATGATCTCCCTGATATGAGGAAGTGGTGATGCAACATGGAGGCTTAAGTGGGTAGAAGAAGAATAAATGAAACAAGATGGGATTGGGAGGGAGACAAACCATAAGTGACTCTTAATCTCACAAAACAAACTAAGGGTTGCCGGGGGGAGGGGGTTTGGGAGAAGGGGGTGGGATTATGGACATTGGGGAGGGTATGTGATTTGGTGTGTGCTGTGAAGTGTGTAAACCTGGTGATTCACAGACCTGTACCCCTGGGGATAAAAATATATGTTTATAAAAAATAAAAATTAAAAAAAAAAAAAAAGAACTTCAAAATATTTGCCTACTTTGGTTTAGATGATAATAAAATTTAAGACTTGCAGGGTTAAGAGTAGGGTGAACAACTCCGAAATTTTAATGGTTTACCAAGATAAAAGATTATTTCTTGCTTACACAATGGTCCAATGTGGATCTGATCCTTAAGATTAGACAAATCTTCCCCCCAAGTGGCAATTTTGGGTTTGAGGTTCCTTTCATCCTGTGGCTGTGCCTGGTCTACATTCTTGCAGTCCTTCTATTCAGTTGGCAGATGAAAACACAAAGGCAGGATCACTTGGGAAAATTCATGGGTTTGCAAGCATCCTACTTCATTTCTAGGCATTCTTTGGCCAATCACTGATCCCTACTAGGTCATATGACCCACCCAACTAAAAAGATATCTGAGAGGGGTTTGATCATGTATCTCTGCCACAAAAATGAAGGTAAAAAAAGGGTAGAAGTGATTTATTTTTTCTTAAAATTTGATAAATATCTCTATTTTATCTTATCTATAAAAATAAATCAAAATTATTCAGAGCATAACTCTAAGCCATGGTCATAATTCATTTTTTTATTTCCTGCACAATGTTCACATGCACACCTTACTCAAAGACTCTCTCACTAATTGCTAATGTTGACTAGAGCCCCAACCATTTTTTAAAATATTTAATTTATTTATTTATTTACTTACTTACTTATGTATTTGAGAGAGAGAATAAGAGAGCAAGAATGGGAAGAAGGGAAGCAGAGGGAGAGGGAGAAGCAGACTTCTTACTGAGCAGGGAGCCCAATGCTGTACTCAACCCCAGGACCCTGAGATAATGACCCGAGCCAAACCATGTACCCAATTTTATTGGACCTCTGATAGCAGGGGTGGTGCCAAAGAGACCAGGATTTATGAAAATTCGTGTTAAAAACATTATTTCTTTATTTTTAATTTAAATTCAATTAACCAACATATAGTACATCATTAGTTTCAAATTTATCAGTCGCATATATCACCCAGTGCTTATCATGTCACATGCCCTCCTTAATGTTCATCATCCAGTTACCTCATCCCCCACTCACCTCCCTCCAGCACCCCTCAGTTTGTTTCCTATAGTTAAGAATCTCTCATGGTTTTTCTTCCTTTCTGATGACTTCCTGTTAAGTTTGCCTTTGATTACCATATAATCCCCTGAACTCTTTCTTATATTCTACATATAAGTGATGCCATATGATAATTGTCTTTCTCTGATTGACTAATTTTGCTCAACATAATACCCTCCAGTTCCATCCACTCCAATGTAAATGGTATGTATTCATCCTACCTACCATTGGCTGAGTAAATATCCCATTGCACATATATACCACATCTTTATCATTCCATCCATTGATGGATATCTCATCTTGTTTAACATTTTGGCTATTGTGGAAATTGCTGGTATGACCATTGTGGTACAGGTGCCCCTTCATATCCCTACATTTGTATCTTTGAGGTAAATACATAGTAGTGCAATTGCTGGGGAGTAGGGTAGCTCTATTTTTAACTTTTTGAGGAACTCCATACTGTTTTTCAGAGTGCCTGTACCACCTTGAATTCCCACCAACAGTGTAAGAGTGTTCCCCTTTCTCTGCATCCTCATTGACACTTGTCATTTCCTGCCTTACAGAAATTTTAAGTATTAGATACATAAAAGTACCAGCTAATATTTGAGAGACTGTGATAAATGGTCTACATTTAACCAATCAACTTAAGGTTTAAATGAATATATCTGCATGTCTATATGCTTATCCATAATTCTATTCCTATCTATCTATCAAGATTAATGAATAAAGTAATTAAATCTTTTTATTTTCTGTATTTATTCATATAAAGCTCTCAATTATAGCTTGGGTTTTCTTCCATCTTTATGATAGAAGTTATGGCCATTCAGGAGTAAGATGAGTAACTCAAATTTACTCTTCATTTTTGGCAATATAGGTCCCCTTCACTTTTTGTTGTATTGCAACACTTGTACTAATGCCTATTTCCAGAGATCAGATGTATACCTCACTTCTGTCTAGCAGTCTTCTGTTGTATACTTTGAGCCTGAACCAAAACATCTTACTCCTCCTGGTATTTTCCTAGTATTAAGGTCTTAATACTATACTTCTAATGAGTATCTAACTTTCTGCTACTTTATAATAATCATCCCCATTATTATCTGTGTGGAAATTCAATTTATAGATATCACTGTCTGTTTGAATAGGCTTTCCCCAAACTGGACTTTCCTAATGCCTACTAAAGTCAGCTATCCTGGTCACTACTCGTATTAAACTTCAAATTAATAACCTCCATCAGCCTCTGGTTCCTTAGGTCCAGACCCAATCCATGATCCAGTCTAATTCTAAACTCTTCCATCCTCCAACCTTCCAGTTCTTGTGTGGCCATTTATTTACTCAGGACTGTTTAAAGTCTCAGCTAAAAACACTGTGTGTGTGTGTATGTGTGTGTCTCTGAGTGGATATGTGTTTACTGCATTTGATCATAAACCATTATAAAAGACTCATTAACTTGACTGCTTTTGCTCACTTATCTTTTGTGTTTATTTTCATTGAATATTTGCTTGAATCATCTTAACTTTCTTTGGTACTTTTTAAATTAAGTTACATTTTATTGGTTGTGACTACTGATATCTTCCCTTGTTTGTTTATGTTATTAGAGTCAGGGCTTCAAAGAACTCTGGGGATATTAATTCCAGTTTGAACATGTAGTTGGGGCCACCCATGCAATTGTTTATTTCCTCAAACATATTAGTTTGCTACTGTATAGAGAGATGCCAGACATTTCTGAACCCAGACTAAACGGTTGCATAGCACCATGTAGACTTGGCTTTGGAAAACATGGCAAGATCAAGGAGACCAAGATATCTGATTTGTTGATGTGTTGTAGTTCACCTCACATGATGAGCTAGAGATTCGGCAATATTGCTTCCATTGTTCCTGGTGATTGGACTGGCCAAATTTTCAGGCTCATTATGGTTCCACTTAAAGCTTTACTCTGAGGAGTCTAGAAGAATAAACATGCTTCTTGAAAGCTTTGAAACTGTTTGTCAAAGATTTTGTGCTAAAACTTAGAATGCACATGCTTGTTTTTGATCTGTTGCTCAGTATGATTATTTTTTGTCATTTCTATCTCCATACTCCCTCTCACTTAAAATTCTAAGCCTGTGTATCCAACTTGCATCGCATACAACTGAACTTCTATTTTCCCCACATTCATCCACCAAAATCAATGTGCTCTCTTTCCTGTTTATGTCTTTAATCACAGCACCACTACAGTATTTCCCTTCATCTCTATTGTTTTTTCACTCTTCCTTGAATACTATCCCTCTCATTCTTTGTTAAATAAGTCTATTCATCTTTGAGGCCTGAGAAAAAATAACACTGGTTCAGGAATGACTGTCATTCATACCCCTTTTCTAAATCAAACTTCTGTGTTTAAATTGCTTATTTCATTCACAGCTTTTCTTCAAATCATTTATTATAATTTAAAGTAGTTCTTATTACTGTTTGTAAAAATCTATTCTAAATCTTCCACACTAGACAAAGGTGCCATGAGAATTAGTGTATTTGCTTTTTTAAATCAAATCATTCTATCTTGAATAATAGGAGTATATAATTATTTACCAGTGTGTTAAATGACAGCATCTCAAACAGAACTTTGATATCATAAAACCTAACCTTCTTCCAGTAGCAGACATACCCCAATTCCTTCCTTTCCTCCATAATATACTCATATCCCTGCAGTTTTCCCTATTCAAAAAAGGATTATCCATGGTAAATTATTAAAATCTGGGGTCAGTCTTCCTAATTACCAGCTGGTAACTCTCACTAGCTGAATGCAATCAGATGCCAAAGAACAGGGGAGCCACTAATTTATATTCGCAAACTCCAGTCTCCTGAGACATACAGAATGATGGCAAAGAAGGAAAAAATAGAACTCAAGGAACAATGGCTATTTCTTTATTCAGAAATCTAAAGATTTAAAAGTCCAATGGAGCTGGGTGCAAATACCAAGTTCATTGCTTTCTCTCTGTAGATTTTGGATAATTAGTATAAATGTATAAATAGATGTTCTCAGTTGTTTCTTACATGTATAAGCTATGTTAATGTCTATCACATAGGATTGTGATCAGGCCAAAAACCTTTTATTCTAAAAGTTCCACATACAACAATGCGTGACATAGAACATTTAATAAATGATAATTCACTTCCTTTCCCCTTTGAGCTAATGTTTTTTAACCTGGAAATATGAAGCAATTGGCCAGGTCACACTAATTGATCAGAATGTTAAACTTATTAAGTGTCAGTACTTAAGATTGCCTGATAAAATAGAAAAAAATACAATGTATTTTTATTTGATAAATCTGGCTAGCTTAGTTGTACTCCTAATTATTCCTTCAAGTGATTCACAATTACTTAACAGTATGTATATAGTAGGGCTCACATTTGAAAATTGTGATACATTTTTCTCTTTACTTGAATATGCTTACAGTGACAAAACATACTGATTTAAACCAGATAATTTTATAAAATATTTTAGAAAGAAGTTATTTAATATACTTAACATATTTCTATGTTACCAAATTCATACATAAAACATTAGGTGTTGGGTAATTATTCTCCACTACAATACTTAAGATACATTGTCACATAACCAGACCTCAATTATATAAGGATGATATTATAATAAAAGCCTCCTTTTAAATAAATCTGAAATGTTTGCAAGAATAAGAATTCATTACATTTATATCATTGCTTATAGAATGAGAATCACTTTAATCAGTTATTAAACTATTATCCAAGCATTTATTAGCTTATACTTTAACTGAATATAGCTATTTGCTATATAGCTTTGTCCAATGAATAAGCAAAATATGTTGCAACTGGGACCAAAATCAAGATGAAGCCTATTCGGGGAAAAGGCACATTAAGATTAAAATTATCAAGAGAAAATGTTGCTTGTGCAATGTACCACATAACTGCCTTGAGATTAGAAATTTTTCACTTGCAAGAAACAGATTTTTTCCCCCAACTTTCAAATAGGATCTTGTAAGAAGATGATTTGAAATTATTAACATTGCATCACTGATTTCTGGAATGACTATCATCCAGAATATGATACTGCTCTCATAATAATTGTCTTCCTTAACAATAAATTGAAGGGAAACAAATGGTAGTGCATGTACACTGATCACAGTCTTCAACTAAAGGTTGCAAGAGGTACTAAAGATTTGGTTTTGTTACATAGAAGTTGATCATTTACCTGCCTGCTTCTTCTTAATATATTCATAAATATCAATTACTATTAGGTTAGGAAATCGAAGACAGCAAGCCTCAAATAATGTGACCAAATAACACCAGATTTTATTTTTCCCTCACACAAATGTAGTTAGTTCTCAGCCTGTATGGAAGCTGTACATGAACAGGAAAGGAGGCAATGTCTATTCTGATTTGTAATCTTAAGCACCCAGCTTTCAACTCATGATCTAAGATGTTTGCTCTAACTCCATCTATCATGTCACCATCCTCTATCAGAAAGGAAGACAAAAGTAAGAGAAGGACAAATCACTCCCTTTAGGAAAAATTCCCAGAAGTTACTCACACCACTTCTACTTTCTACATGTTGCCCAGAATTTAGTCACAGAGCCACTAGATCCAGTGTATCTGAGAAACTGGGGTGTCTCTAGCCAGGTAGATATGGTGGTCAGCTATTCTCACTGTGGAAGAGGAGAATGAATATTAAAGCAGAAATAGCTTTCAGTTTCTGTTACATACCTGAACACTAAAAACGTTTTCAACTTGAGGTAGCAAGGTACAATGTTTGAGCTGGCATTCCTCAGTGAAAGTTGGGTATATGTTTCTTAGTTTCTCTCCTAGATATTTATACTTGCAAGGCTGCTTTGGAGTATGAAGGAGTGACACAGAAAACTCGTGAGTTAGCTACACTGATTCAATTTAAGTAAGGTTTCCACAGGCTTAAGAAAGGATACTTCCTTTTCTTCCTTTGTATGTTGAATGTCTGTAATTGAGACTTGGAACAGAATCCACACTGGTATCATCCTGAAGGTAAAAGACCACACAGGGAGGTGCAAAAAGCCAAAATAACTAGAGAAAAATGAAGCTGAATCTTTCAACTATCATGGCTTGAGCTTCTTTATACCTGGGGATATACAATGATAATTCCTCTTAATGTAATGTTAGTCTAGTGCAGTCAGAGTTCTCTGCTATTCGCATCCAAAACAATCTGGCTAGTGTAAAGTCAAGTCAATACATTTATGACTTTCTGATTTCATACTTCCATTCTCATTTGTTTTTGCTAGTTCTTTCTCTTTCTGTTAAATGAAATAAAATATATATCTAACATCTGGATATATGCAACTTCTAGAAGGGACAGTGCTTATCTGTGTGTGTGTGTGTGTGTATGTGTGTGTGCATGCAGATATATATATATATATATATATATGTATATATATATATATATCTGTATATACAAATATTTATATATTTGCATACACACACACACTCACACACATATATATATAGCAACATTGACACTTTGCATAAAGATAACAATAGTCTAAGGGGGTCTAAGTAAGAGATAGAGAAATTTTGAACTAGCTGATTATATATTGGTTGTGGACAATGAGAATTTAAAGCTACAAAGGCTCATCATTACTCTGGCCAATATCCTTAGAATCAATTAAAATAATTTCTTGAAAACAATACAGTGGCTGCCCCATTCACAGAGAAATGAATGTATTTTAAATGGAAGTTGAAGAATTTAGAAGAGTTTTTTTCCTTGTTTTTGTTTTGTTTTGTTATGTTTTTTGGCTAATGATCTCTTCAAGAAGCATTAATAAGAGAAGTCTATGCCATCCAAAAAAAGTGTGTTGTATCGCCTGAGGTAACTCCTTTTGTTAATACTCCAAGAGACATTCATTCTCTGGTTCCTCCTGCTTCTTTTACTTCTTTACATTCCATCCTTAATTTTTTCCAATCTTTTCTCCTTCTTTCTTTCTCTTCCTCTATGGTTCTCCATTCCATTTCTATTTTCTCTACATGTGGCCAACATATGTCCATGTTGTTTTCTCTGCCTGCTCATATGGTGTCTATTCAATCTTCAAAACCAAATTCAAATAATGTTACACTTAATTCTCCTAAACTGAAACAACTGTCCATATCTCTTAACTCTCTTTACACCATCATGCACCCGTCAGAGGCATATATCATCTTCTATACTGACTTAGATTTTGTCAATGGGATGTAAAACCTTTGAAACATAACAAATCATTGTATTCTGCCCAACACTTAAGCACCCATATTAATTAAAATTTTTTTTTGTATAAGAGTTTTTGTTCAAATGACAAATTGGCAAGTTTTATAATTTTACTATTAATTAATTTCATATCAAACTACTCTTGATTCCCATTTATCTTTTGACTATTTCCTTCCCTGGAGATTAATGGGTCTCAACAAAAACCCTTGCATAATTTTGATGGCAAGAGGATAAATGTTCTTAAGGCAAAATCACCTGGCCTGGGAAATTGTTTTCCCTGTTCTGACTTTTCAGTTTAAATCTTTATTTTCTTACATTGTGCATAACCTCTCTATCAGTTTCCTTATCTGTGAAATGGGTAGAACCTGAAATTCAGGGTAATTGTTATCTTGGGTTTTGTATACAATAGTGAACATTTCTTGAAGACTTCTTTTATGCCAGGCATTGTTTAAACCTTTACAAATGTCAACTGCTTTTATCAATCCAGCAACACTTTCAGAGAAGTACTATTTTTATCTCTTTACGTGTATGAGGAACTAACCCTCAGTAATACTGACTTGTCCGCAGTCATTAAGCAAGCCTATAGAGTTGAGTTTCAAATTCATGACCTCAGACTCCAGAGTTATGTTCTTAACCAAAATCTCAAATCTGTTTATTCATAAAGATGTTTTGATACATCACTGTACAAATATCAGAAATTCTTATTTATGTATGGCCCTTTGAAGGCCATGGCTGGTGACACAGTACAACTTATGATCCTTGAGTATCTCATTGTGAAGCAGTTGGGATTTTTCTTGAATAATAAGGTGGTCTTTTGTCATATTAATGTCATTGCTTCCTAACTCCTTTGATTATTCTTACTTGGTAAACATGACCTGTAAGTGGCCTTAATAGGTCTGCCATGCCTTTGCGAGGTATTAGAGGCATATGGAAGAACTGTGAAAACTCTGGTTTTCTTTCCTCATACCCACTATTTACTCCTATATCATATGTAGTACTTGCTTCTGCTTCAGTAAAAAACAAAGATCAAGCAACTCAAGTCTGATCATTATTTGTGCCAGTTTAAAGACTCAAATGCTCCATGATTGGATCCAGATGAGTCCCTTGAAATTAATTTCAATTTCATTTGTGTCCAGCACTACTTCACATAGTCTTTGTTTTAAATAAAAATTATTGGTATCTGTACTCATTGGCTTATAATTTTATTACAGAGAATCCCACAATTAAGGAATATTTTGGCAAAAATACCAAGAAGTAGGGGCACCTGGGTGCCTCAGTGGGTTAGATCCTCTGCCTTCGGCTCAGATCATGATCCCAGAGTCCTGGGATCGAGCCCCGCATGGGGCTCTCTTCTAGGCGGGGAGCCTGCTTCCTCCTCTCTCTCTGCCTATCTCTGCGCCTACTTGTGATCTCTGTCTGTCAAATAAATAAACAAAATCTTTAAAGAAAATACCAAAAAGTATATCTCCAAAACTAATATTTTACCTAAGATCCAATCCTGTAAGTCTAACTATCTACCAGACCTTCCCACTTGGATGTCCCAACACAACTTGAAACATAACCCCAATTCAAAACTATACTCAACATTTCTACTCGTTTTCCTCCTCAATTCCCATTATTTTATTTTTCTTTCTGTTTTTTTTTTCCCCAACATTTTAAATCTTTGGCATTTAAATCCTCCCTCATCTTTGATTGCAGAATCATAGAATGTTATAAGGCATAAGGGATCATAGAGATAATCTAATCCAACCTAAAGTTTAGGAAAATCAAGTTTTAACTAACTAATTAATTATTAATTTGACAATGTCTACATTAAATAAGAGATTGTATTTGTTTTCTCCTCATTCTATTTCTGCTGCTACTATCATAAAAACCATTGCTTTAATTCTCACATAGATATTACTACAAAATCACATAATTAATAGAGCTAGCTCCTCTTTCAGTTATGAAAATAAAGTGACACCTAACATTTCCCTCCTATAAGTATATTATATGGCTTATTAATTTTCACAAATGCTGAATATAAAGTTGTGTCAAAAGTGTTACTGATGTCGAATCTTTTATATGGGAGCATAAAGTGATACAAAAGACCTAGCAGGAAACATTCACTAGTTGAGATTGGAAATTATTATTTGAATGTTTACCAGAACAAGGACTATAACATGATTATAAAATGGTAGATGATAAGATGAATATGATGGTAAAATAAGACAGAGTGGAGGACTCCTTTATGAAAAACCAGGCAGTGGAAACATATGAAGGGATTTACTGGTGAGGAAACACTGGGTGAACAGGCAATGACTGGCCATAGAAGAATCTGTTCACTGACACCTTGGTAAGAAATGTCTCAAAGGACCGTCCAAACTCTAATATGGGCAATTAAAAAAAAAAAAAAAAAGTGTGGCAGGCAGAGAGGAGTGGCAGGCAGAGGGAGAAACAGGATCCCTGCTGAGGAAGGAGCTAGATGCAGGACCCTATGCCAGAACCTGAGCTAAAGACAGTTGCTTAACCAACTGAGCCACCCAGGCATCCCAAAAGAGGCTCTTTTTTTTTTTTTTTTAAAGATTTTATTTATTTATTTGACAGAGAGAGATCACAAGTAGGCAGAGAGGCAGGCAGAGAGAGAGAGAGGAGGAAGCAGGCTCCCTGCTGAGCAGAGAGCCCGATGCGGGACTTGATCCCAGGACCCCGAGATCATGACCTGAGCCGAAGGCAGCGGCTTATCCCACTGAGCCACGCAGGCTCCCCCAAAAGAGGCTCTTTAAGTAGCTTCCAGAATATAAAGTTTTGTCAGGAAAGAGAGGAGAGACACTGGAAGTGAAAGGAGTTTCTTTTCTGGTTTCAGTGTGCCCTTTCATCAGACTACCTCCCTGGGGCATAGCTTCTCTAGTACCTGGTTCACTACAATGCATGAAGACAGCAATACCCAGTGGCTGTCAACTTCCTCTTGAACCTCTCTCATGTAGTTTTGTGATAGGATGTCTCCAGACAGACACCATCTTATGAATGGCTTTCCATTATACCCTAGAAACTGGACTTTTTTCCAACCAAGGAGGGCATATTTCTAAAAATTTCTGTCAATACAGCATCTTAGGATCTTCTCTGATACCCAATGAGCCATGTGCAACAAGGCTTGGATCCCATCCTGTTGGGGAGAAACCATCTTCTTGTGTGATCTATTTTAGCCATGTTTTATAATTTTTTTTCATTTTATTTTATTTTATTTCTTTTCCGTGTTCTAGCATTCTTTGTTTATGTACCACACCCGATGCACCATGCAATATTCATGCCAATACTCATGCCCTCCATAATACTAAACTCATCCATCCCCACCTCCCTCCCCTCCAAAACCTTCAGTTTCTTTCCCAGAGTCCACAGTCTCTCATAGTTTGTGTCCCCCTCTAATTTCCCCCAACTCCCTTCTCCTCTCCATCTCCCCATGTCCTCCATGTTATTTGTTATGCTCCACAAGTAAGCGAAACCATATGATAATTGACTCTCTCTGTTTGGCTTATTTCACTCAGCATAATCTCCTCCAGTCCCGCCCATGTTGATACAAAAGTTGGGTATTCATCTTTTCTGATGGAGGCATAATACTCTATTGTATATGTGGACCATATCTTCTTCATCTGTTGAAGGGCATCTTGGCTCTTTCCACAGTTTAACAACTGTGGCCATTGCTGCTATGAACATTGGGATACAGATGTCCCTTCTTCTCACTACATCGGTATCTTTGGGGTAAATACCCAGTAGTGCAATTGCAGGGTCATAGGGAAGCTCTATTTTCAATTTCTTAAGGAATCTCCACACTGTTTTCCAAAGTGGCTGTACCAACTAGCACTCCCACCAAGTGTAAGAGGGTTCCCCTTTCTCCACATCCTCTCTAACACATGCTGTTTACTGTCTTGTAAATTTTAGCCATTCTAATTGGTGTAAGGTGGTATCTCAATGTGGTTTTGATTTGAATCTCCCTGATTAGCTGTGGGTTTTGGAGACTACTTCCCTACACTTGCATTTGCTAGTTCTGTACTCCATAGTGCTTTTTTTCTTTTATTATTCTGCCCCTCATTACAGCAACCCTCTGTTATAGTGAATAATTCTATACATTAAGGTTTCTCTGTTCAAACTACTGTGTAGTTTTCATTCCTTGGATTGAGCCCCAACTGATAGAGTTGTATTCAATATTTATTGTAAAATAAATTAACAAACTCATTCCTTTGGTCTCTAGGTATTTAGAGTTTAAAAATTATTGGGACTTAATTATGCCTTAATTTTAGACTTTACAATTTATATGAAGAGAATCAAGAGATATTTAAGCTTGTTTTCCCCAAAACACCAGTTTAAAGAGGAAATTCAGGTAACTGAGCCCTTACTAACAAAAAATAATCACTGAATCCTAGCAACCTCCAGTCTTAGAACTCTATCATTCACCACCTCAACACCCTTTCTCTCTCTCCATATATATATATATATATATATATATATATATATATATATATCACTATTCAACGAAGTTTCTATTCTCTGAAGCATAGTAAACAATGTGACCCTAAGTTATATTTTTTATGAAACCTATTAGCTATTATAATTCCTTCACTCTCTGTGTCCTTTTCAAATAACTTTTTTCCTAACTATTAAAACAATATAGGCTCTTGTAAAATGTTTTAAAATTAAGATCCAGATAAATTAAAAGTCACATATAAACTCATAATTTAAAAATAACTAGTGTTAATATTTTGTGCTATTTATTCTTTATCTAGTATTAACATTTTGAATTATTTTCTCTTTGCCATTCTGCAATTACTTCAGTGTTAGTTAGATTTGCACCTGTTGCTGCTCCCACTGAACAGATACTCCCATTTATCCTGGCTTCTATTTTAGTGTCCCCCAGAGGCTACAGCTGATGTGGCAATCTGTTTTTGTCTCATCCCTGAAACTATGACCTGGATCCATCAATGGTGCTGCCATCACAGGGATAATGGCATGTCAGTATACTATAAATATTTCGGTACTTGATTCTTAAGTTTAACAATTAAGAGATAGAAATGTCAGGGGAAAAAATAGTATATATTCTCTTCAACCACCCATGAATAAACTTCCATTTTATTGAACTTATTTCTTTTAAAACAAAACTGTAACTATAGCAATTAGTATAGAGAGTTAACATATAGAAAGAACAAGCTTGAGCTAACTCAGTGAGAAAAGAGATCCACTAATAATAAGAAAATAGAAAAAAGCTTCATGTGTGGGGTTTTATCTGGCCTTAAAAGGAGACTTACCTTAAGTAAGAAGGGAGGAGTTGGAGAGTACTTAATAAAGGTACAGAGGAAGAATTGCACAAGTATTGCTTTAAGGATAATTAGTAGTCTTAAATGGCCACAACTTGTTATCTATAATTCATCCAAAACATTTTTCCTGTTCTGAAATAGAGTATCAACACTTTCAATAATAGTTTTACAACATGGATAACAAAGTGGGTTGATTAGTTGTCATAGCCATGATCACTGAGACAAAAAGTATAAAACAATTCTAATCATTGTCAAAATACATTACTGTTTAGTTTCATAATGCATACTAAATTAGTAGTTTCTTTTTTTTTTAGTACATTCTTCTTTGATTAAAAAAAAAGACAAACGTTTAAAAATCACACATTGGAACCACCCAAAAGAAAACACAGGAGAGAAGTTTCATGATATTTGATTTGACAATAATTTCACAGACCACAAAACCAAAAATAGACAAATAAGACTATAACAAAGTTAAAAATTTTTGCACATCTAAGAACACAATCACAGTGAAAATAAAATCTGTAGAATGTGAGAAAATATTTGTAAATCTGGTAAGGGGCTAATATCCAGAATGTAAAAAGATGATCATAAAATAGACAAAGGACTTGAATAGGCATTTATCCAAAGATAATACACAAGCAGACAACAAACATTTGTAAATATGCTCGGGATCGCTAGTCATCAGAGAAATAAATAGCAAAATCACAATGAGATGTCACCTCACTAACTGATAACTACTATCAAGTCAACAGAATATAACAGGTGCAAACGAGGATGTGGAAAAATTGGAACTCTGGTGCACCATTGGTGGGATTGTGAAATAGTGTAATTGCTAATGGAAAATAGATGGAGTTTCCTCCAAAAGTCAGAAACAGAAATAAATAGCCTATCAACCCACTTCTGGGTAATATACTCTCTAAAAGAAAAAAAATCAGAGCATTGAAGAAATCTTTGCACACCTATGTTCCAAGCAGCACTATTCACAATTGCAAAGAGTTGGAATCAACAGAAATGCTTATTGATAAATGAATGAGTAAACCAAACACAATATACATCTATGATGGAATATTCTTTAGCTTAATACAGAAGAAAATCCAGTCAGATGCTACAACATGGATAAACCTTGAGGAGATTATGTTAAGTGAAATAAGACAGTCACAAGTAGAAAAATGCTAAATGATTCTACTTATATATTATATCTAAGGTAGTCAAAAACCATAAAAAGTAGAATGGTGGTTACCAAGGTGGAGGTGGGTAGAGGGAGGAAAAAGAAGTTGCTTAGTAAGTATAGAGTTTCAGATTTTCAAGAAGAAAAGTTCTAGAGATTTTATTTCATACCAGTGTGAATACACTGAATACTATTAAGGTATGCACTTTCAAGTGGTTAATATGGTGATAATGTGTTTTTATTTCACAATTTAAAAAAATGGGGAAAAAATCACATATGTAGTGATATGTAAATAGTCTTGCAAATGTAATCCAAGCCTCAGGTTTTGGGGATGATAAAACTGAGACAGCAGAAGGTGAGCGAGGAGGAGACCCAGGTATCTCATGTTCTCCAACTCAGTATGTCTTAAGTATCTACATCTGCTAACTTGACCCATTTGTGGTCTCTCTTTGGTCTCCACATCCAGCAGTGGAAATCTAACTCTCCTGAAGTTTAATGATGTATAAATACATGAAGTGAAAGTCAAGAGAGTAGCTGTTGACCAGATAGATGCCATTTATCGAATAGGAGGTGAGTGTTTTTCCTTGGCTGGAACTGTAAGAAAACATTGGCATGATATTTTTTAATCCTATATTTGTATTAAGTACTCTCATTGATTTAAGTCTGTTAGCTATATTTATAAATGTAAATATTCAGATAATCCTCATCATTATAAATTTTTAAGTAAAGGTAAAATTAAAGACAACTAAACACTTCCTTGTATATACCTCTGATATACAGAACACACATAATGTCTGATGGATTAAATTTTCATTTCAGCCCCAAGTAATGTCAAATACTATAAACTGTGTAGGAAATGCTAATATACAAAGATAAAGCTATGAAAATTGTAACTATCATTGCCATTTTCAAAACTTTGCTGCCCCCTTTGTTTATCTGGCCAAAGACACTAACACTGTAAGGTACAAAGAACAGATCAGGACTCACCTGAAGAGTAGGAAAACAAAAGTATGAAAGGGATCATGTAGGTGATGAAAATACAAATGGTTCAAAAGAACTAGGAAACACTTATGGAATTAGACTAGCAATATAGAGAACATTTTTTTTTAATTTTTTAAATTTATTTTTTATTTATTTTTGGCATAACAGTATTCATTATTTTTTCACCACACCCAGTGCTCCATGCAATCCGTGCCCTCTATAATACCCACCACCTGGTTGCCCCAACCTCCCACCCCCCACCACTTCAAACCCCTCAGATTGTTTTTCAGAGTCCATAGTCTCTCATGATTCACCTCACCTTCCAATTTCCCCCAACTCCCTTCTCCTCTCTAACTCCCCATGTTCTCCATGCTATTTGTTATGCTCCACAAATAAGTGAAACCATATGATAATTGACTCTCTCTGCTTGACTTACTGCACTCAGCATAATCTCTTCCAGTTCTGCCCATATTCATCCTTTCTGATGGAGGCATAATACTCCATAGTGTATATGGACTACATCTTCCTTATCCATTCATCTGTTGAAGGGCATCTTGGTTCTTTCCACAATTTGGTGACCGTGGCCATTGCTGCTATAAACATTGGGGTACAGATGGCCCTTATTTTCACTACATCTGTATCTTTAGGGTAAATACCCAGGAGTGCAATGGCAGGGTCATAGGGAAGTTCTATTTTTTAATTTCTTGAGGAATCTCCACACTGTTCTCCATAGAGGCTGCACCAACTTGCTCTCCCACCAACAGTGTAAGAGGGTTCCCCTTTCTCCACATCCCCTCCAACACATGTTGTTTCCTGTCTTGCTAATTTTGGCCATTCTAACTGGTGTAAGGTGATATCTCAATGTGGTTTTAATTAGAATCTCCCTGATGGCTAGTGATGATGAACATTTTTTCATGTGTCTGATAGCCATTTGTATGAATTCATTGGAGAAGTCTTTGTTCATATTTTTTGCCCATTTTTTTGATATGATTGTCTGTTTTGTGTGTGTTGAGTTTGAGGAGTTCATTATAGACCCTGGATATCAACCTTTTGTCTGTACTGTCATTTGCAAATATCTTCTCCCATTCCATGGGTTGCCTCTTTTTTTTTTTTTTCTGACTGTTTCCTTTGCTGTGCAGAAGCTTTTGATTTTGATGAATCAAAAGTTTCATACAGCAATTCAGCAACATGGCAGGATACAAAGTCAATGTACAGAAATCAGTGGCTTTCTTATACACTAACAATGAAAATACAGAAAGGGAAATTAGAGAATCGATTCCATTTACTATAGCACCAAGAATCATAAGATACCTGGGAATAAACCTAACCAAAGAGGTAAAGGATCTGTACTTGAGGAACTACAGAACACTCATGAAAGAAATTGAAGAAGACACAAAAAGATGGAAGACCATTCCATGCTCTTGGATCAAAAGAATAAACATTGTTAAAATGTCTATACTGCCTAGAGCAATCTATACTTTAATGCCATTCTGATCAAAATTCTACCAGTATTCTTCAAAGAGCTGGAGCAAATAATCGAAAAATTTGTATGGAATCAAAAGAGACCCCAAATCGCTAAGGAAATGTTGAAAAAAAAAATAAAACTGGGGGCATCACGTTACCTGATTTCAAGCTTTATTACAAAGCTGTGATCACCAAGACAGCATGGCACTGGCATAAAAACAGACACATAGACCAGTGGAGCAGAGTAGAGAGCCCAGATATGGAACCTCAACTCTATGGGCAAATAATCTTCGACAAGGCAGGAAAAAATATACAGTGGAAAAAAGACAGTCTCTTCAATAAATGGTGCCGGGAAAACTGGACAGCTATATGTAGAAGAGTGAAACTCGACCATTCTCTTACACCGTACACAAAGATAAACTCAAAATGGATAAAAGACTTCAACGTGAGACAGGAACCCATCAGAATCCTAGAGGAGAACATAGGCGGTAATCTCTTCGCTATCAGCCACAGCAACTTCTTTCAAGATATGTCTCCAAAGGCAAAGGAAACAAAAGCGAAAATATAGAGAACATTTTTGCTTTAGAATCTCTTACTGAGCAACGGGCAAGTGCTAGACAGGGTACTAATACCTATGGTTACAGAAATAAATAAAACTATCAAGTCTATGGATGATAGAGGAGCCCAAGCTCACTTTGAGGTCACTGTTAATTTCTGATATCCAGAGTACACTTAGAAACAACATTATGAAGTAGTCTATGTGAGACTCTAAAAATGGACAGAACAAGATAAATAAAAGAACTTTCATTTATGGTTTGTTTAGTTGTTTGGGTATAGTTTGTAGAGTTATTATAGTTCGGCCTTATAAGTTTATTACTCCACAAACATCTATGATTGACCTTCTCTGTCCTAGCCATTTTGCGAATTTCTGTCTGGAGACACAAAGAAAAAGATAAGTCACAATAAATAAACAAACAAACAAACAAATAAGTTATACTCCTTGCTTTTAGAAAGCACAGAAGATAGTGGACAAATTCAATGCGTAAAAAGATAAACAGAATGCATTGTTGCTGAAGCTAAATGAGATGTGGGGCAAATGGTGTGGAAAACAAAGAAGGGAAATACTACCTAGGGACCAGAAAAGGCTACATAGAGGAAGTGATGCTTGAGCAGGGCCTTGGTGGAAACTTCTAAAGGCACAGGAACAGTGGAAACAAAATACAAGTCAAGACGATGGGCCCTGGGACAAAATTGTGGAAACATCCCAAGGGTGAAAAGTCTGGCCAGGTAGCTTGCAGGCACTCTGAGAACTTTCTGTTTCATCCCTAGGAAGGAAACCTCAATTTTCATGAATGCACATGAAGTTTCTTCTGATTATTTTATATTCAGTTAAAAATAGTAAACCTACACTATATAAAGCAGTGATTATTTTTTCTTCTCTTTGAATCTTGTGACCAGAAATGTTTAAGACATGGGTGACACCGAGTCGAAGTTTTAGTGAAATGACCAGGTGTCAATGCTAGATACCCCCCTGCTCTAGTCTTTCTTTCAACCCTGCTTAAAATAAATCTTGACCTTTATAAGATTGGATAATGTATATTTCATGATGGGTATAAACCTATACATGGAGGACAGTGTGTTCATCTACACTGCCTTTTCTTCCAGTATACTGAATGCTGGAGGCCATGTAATGATTCCACAAATTCAAGATGAGGACGGGTAACAATATACCACCATATGGCTTCGCATACCAAGGATCATACAGCATGATGATTTCATTTTCCCCCAAAGCTATGCATGTGACTAAAGTTAGTTCGTGCATTCTGAGCAAGCCCACAGCAACAAAGACACTAATAGAACAATTCTCTAAATGTTGTAAAATCAAAGAGCTACGTTCATGGAGGTATGCTCTTTTCCATTAAAACTCCTTCAAAATTATAAGATAACCCATTAAAATTCCTTCGAAAAGCAACATGTTGATCATCATTGTCTCAGTGATTTTTAGCCTGATATTAATGGCTGCTGAAATAGAAAATACACTTTCCTGTAACAGTTGGCATTATAATGAATATTCCTTTTTTTTTTTTTTTAAGATTTTATGTATTTATTTGACAGAGAAAGACGTAATGAGAGAGGGAACACAAGAAGGGGAGTGGGAGAAGGAGATGCAGGCTTCTCACCCAGCAGGGAGCCCAATCTGAATCTTGATCCTAGGACCCTGGGATCATGACCTGAGCTGAAGGCAGACGTTTAACAACTGAGCCACCCAACAACCACAATATAATGAATGATATTCTTTTTTTTTAAGATTTTATTTATTTATTTGACAGAGAGAAAGAGATCAAGAGTAGGCAGAGGGGGAAGGGGAAGCAGGCCCTCTGCTGAGCAGAGAGCCAGATGAATGTGGGACTCCATCCCAGGACCCTGAGGTCATACCCGAGCTTAAGGCAGAGGCTTAACCTACTGAGCCACCCAGGTGCCCCATGAATAATATTCTTAATGTAGAATGCTCTTTACTTTTCTAAATCAAAAAAAGTTAAAAATATAATCTCATTTCCCATATTACAATGTAAACTTTACTTTTCTTTAATCAGAGACTTAGTTGAGCATATATGTAAAAACAAATGACAGAAAACCTATTTCCCAAGACATAGATGCTTATCCTTTGCAAAGATCACATTAAAAAACAAAAAGTTTAATGTGAAACTAACAAGAAAACTTAACGTTTCTAATGTTTCATAATTTTAGGAGAATTTCTTATGCCTAACCTTTACCCAAATGATACCTTTTCATCTTTGTAACAAAGGATACCCAGCAGCATTTGGAGATAATTCACAAGTAAACAAGTGGTGTTTATCTAATCAACCATGTTTCCAGTTACAATTTCATGTTCATTGAAGGGGGAGAAGCTTCTTCCTGAATTTGAACCCTGCTTTGCTTAGCATTTCTTGGAAATTAGAACAGACAGTTTGAGATCATGAATAACGACATGGGACAATAGAACTCTGTCACGTTAAAATTCAAAGCCAGGGGATGACAACCTCTGAATAATGCTCTGGAGACTTGTTTTCTCATTAGGACCTGAGTTATTTTTATAATTCCCTCCAGGAACCATTTAGGACAGCACAAAGTTCAAAAGGAAGGCCAGCCAGTAAAGATACAGAAATTTTTGAGTATACTCCTATGAAAAGATCTCTCTGGAACCATTGTTATTTTAAAAGACAAATTGTTACTGTGGAGAAGAATAAGGTCATATTAAATTAAAGAACATGATTCGGAAAAGATTTCATTATATACTAAAATAGTTTTGAAGAAATAGTCTCCTCTCTAGGTTAATGAAGAAAGCATTTTTTAAAAAGTAGATCCTGCATTTTTTGAGCATGACTGCTCTATCAAGAAAAGAGAAATTGAAAAGAATATAAAGGCTTGTTAATTAGAAAATAATAACTCTGGTAATTAGGGTTTTACACCCTCAAGCATTTTCAAATACCATGTCTGATGTAGGTAAAACAGATCTGGTATGGATTCTGCAAATGAGACCACACAGAATGTCTGCGACAAAGTTGGGATTAAGAGTTCTTGCCTCAGCAGAGAGAGTCAATTATCATATGGTTTCACTTACTTGTGGATCATAAGGAACAACACGGAAGACATTGGGAGATGGAGAGGAGAAGGGAGTTGGGGGAAATAGGAGGGGGAGATGAACCATGAGAGACTGTGGACTCTGAGAAACAAACTGAGGGTTTTGGAGGGGAGTGGGGTGGGGGGTTGGGTGAGTCTGGTGGTAGGTATTATGAAGGACATGTATTGCATGGAGCACTGGGTGTGGTGCATAAACAATGAATTTTGGAACACTGAAGAAAAATTAAATTAAATTTAAAAAAAAAAAAAAAGTTCTTGCCTCTTCTAACTCCAAAGGGTCAGGTCAGCTTTCTACCAGCTACCCTTCATTCAAGAACTAATTTCAGGGCCAGGAGTAAAGGCATACTTATGAAAATCAACAAACTGGTCATGTCTTTGTCTCACATGTTTCAATTATAAAAAGGCTTTGTGCGTTTTTTCTTTTTCCTTGAGAGTGATAAAAGTCCAAAGTAGGAAGGAACATATTGTTTCAAATAACAATAAGAATGGAAATAGATTTGTTTCTCACTTCCTGAATTTTCTCAAACCCAACTTTATTTTAATTATCTGATTCATTTCCCTTCCTAATTTAGAATAAAACGTGAAATTTATTTATAGTTTTGTTCAATGAAAATTAAGTCAGTAGATGGGTCAAGTTACCTATGACACCCTTTGCTTTCTTTTAGCTGTTAATTTCTGTGGTCTCTTCATTTCCCAAGGAGGCAATTAGCCCAAATTGATATATCGTATTTTCCTCTGTGGAAATGCTTAACATACTTCAAGATTTAAAATTTTAGGAATCTAAATTTATAAAAATAGTATCCCAATAGCTTGATAGAAAATGTATCAAATTTAATAGTGAAAACCAAGGTTTCTGTTTCGAAATCCTACTATTAATATTCAGAAATGACCTGAATATCTTAACCACAATAGGAGGGAGGTATGGTTGTGGTGGTAGAGAGAAGGAAACATTGTTGAAGTTAGCCAGCTAAAAATGTTGTGGAATCTAGAAATTGTTCTGCCCTTATGATTGCCATCTTGTAAAAACTGTAAGCAGTGGTTAAAATCTGCTCACTCCTACATTGTTACATTAAAAATAGTAACACTGTTATGAATTAGCTGGGTCAGGTATTGAACTTGGAGGGCCTCATAGGTTGACTTGGCAACTTCCATTTCCTCAATACAGAAATTAATATGTGTCATTTAAGAAATTGCATAGGAATATGTCTTTGGCAACAACCCCGTCCTATTTGCCACACGGACCCCAAAATGCCATAATTTCATGTATAATGAGAGACTAACATGATCCAAGAATTTTGGACTGATTCCAACACCTAGGAGCTTGGTCAGGAAATAAAAGGAATGTTGGATCAGAAAAGAACCTTAAAATTGCAGCTAAAAGTCATCTTGGTTTTGCTGTGGAAAGGAGGCCATTATTAGGCTGTGTCACAGAAGTAAAAAGAAAACACGTAAATATTAACTCCAAACATGTATTTTACTATTTATCCATCAATATTTTCCAGATTTATTACAGAAGAAAGAGGATATGACCTTCACATCTGGAATATGTGATATGATTGGAGGATAGAAAGGGAGGATAAGGAGGTAAAATGATGCCCAGGTGTTTAAGTATGAAAAGTACTATTGGAAAAATAGTAATGACATCAATGGAAATAATAAAGTTGGTAATCCTAAGTGGTTTGGAGGAGGAATATAATATATTTAAATTTAGATTTAGTGAGTGCAAGAGAAGAAAGATTTTTTAATTAATAAATAAGTAAAAGAACTATTTATTAATATTTAAGTGGAATAGTCTATAGTTAAGTTGCAATATGAAATTCCAGCTTTAGTGAGTTTTAAAGGAGAGGCACACATTTAATGTCCTGAAAACAGATATGAGTATCACCATGTATTTCGTTAGCAGTAAAAAGTGAATCGGAGCTGGAATAGCCAGGCTTTTGGAAGTAGCTGAATTATGAGGTCATAAACGAGTAAAATACAGACTGGATAAAGAGTAAAAATTAAGTAAGCCTGCTGTCATTTTATAGTCAAAGAAGTTCAAAAATGCATTCTTTATACCTATCTACTGAGTTTGAAGGATATCTTGAAGGTTGGTGGATTCAAGAATCACTACTGAATTTTGTTAGTGTGATTCCCACAAAATGATATGGATGAAAATAAGATTTTAAGGTGTTAAAGAGGGACTACATTTTACCAAAAAATGTCAGTAGAAATAAACCGCTAATACAAAATATTTCACAGGAAAGAAAACTGGATAACAGAATAAAAGGTAGTTAGTGCAATAAAACTCTGCTTTTAAAAAGCATTTTTCTAATTCATTGTTTTTGAAGAGGAAAATTCAACTTTGTTACACACAAAGACGAAAAATCCACGTTCACCACAGAGATGAGAGTGTGCCAGCCAATGAGGCAACAGCCCTTAAACAATAAAATATTTTTCTTTTCCTTCTCCAGAGAAAGCTCTTCTTCCACTCCTCTTGTCCTGCAGGGATGCGACGATCGTGCTCCTCCCTCTGCATAGTCACATGGATATTCTCCCATCATTATACAGTAATATTTCCTTTGCTACAACCTAAACCACTCACATATTGCATGGCGTTCCTCATGTTTCCCACAGCTCTGGATTTTCAGGTGCCTTACTACATACCTCATGTAAATTCAGTTCCCCCACAAGGTCATGTGGAATGTAGGTGCACACTTTTTCATCATTTGCAATGATTTTGACTATCGCCTTTTTTATAAAATTTACCTATAAAACAGTACCTTTAAAAGTTGTGTTTTATCCTTTCCAGTAGATTCTGCATCAGTTGACTGTTGCTATATTTTTCAGCAGTTAAAAAAAAAAAAACACACATATTGGCTTACAATATAATGAAACAAAACATTGGCCGGTGACCTATTAAAGGTCATTATAGAGACAAAGGCTGTGATAAAAATGTATGGTTATTTTCATACAAGGATGGAAGTTACAGCAGTCAAATTTGTGAAGGATACTACTTCCCCTTGCTAGAATTTTACAACAGATGGCTTAAAGTTTTATTTTCTGGCAAGAATTTAATGTACCTTTCTGTGCTACTGTGTATGTCTATGTCGTTGGTTAGAGCCATATGCTTAGAAACCAAATAATCAAGAGGCAGAGCTCACATTCAGTTTCAATTGCTGAGTCACCTGTTGTGAAAATTAAGTAACATTTTTAACTAATTATAAAGTAATCCAAAGTTGATTCCAAAGGAATTTGCTATAACCTATTTATTTAACATAAATATTATTTATTTAACATAAATATTATGGTAAATACCATAAATATTACCATTTGATATTATGATAAAATATACTAATAGTATGCTAACCAGTTTCAAAAATTTGTGTATATACAAGATAATTTAAAGCCTTAGTAATCTGATTAAATATTTCATCAAGTAGCACTGCCATAATTCTGTCATGTTTAAGAGAAAGAAGAGGATATAAATCATGTCAGGTATATTGTTTGTACATTAAGCAACTAGATAATTTAACTACAGTGCATATCTTGCATATTTTGAGGGATGGACACCCTAGGAAGTGTGCTATCAGAACAAAAGAAAAGGGGCCATGTTTCAGAGAAAAATGATCAATTACCTTTTATATGATGGGTTTCATTTGTCATAAATCCCACTGTACAGGTCAGTCACCAGAAGATATTTGTCGGATATACTAGCATTTAAAATGAATGTTTTTGCATTTTAAACAAATAATTGCTTAGAAGGAATCTGGGACCACTCTGTCAAATGATACCTATCCTTCTTAAAGAGCTATTAAATTCTATTTTTTTTTAAGTTTTTATTTATTTATTTGACAGAAAGAGAGCAAGAGAGGGAATACAAACAGGGGGAGTAGAAGAGGGGGAAGCAGGCTTCCCACTGAGCAGGGAGCCTGGTGTGGTGTTCCATCCCAGCACCCTGAGATCATGACCTGAGCCAAAGGCAGATGCTTACTGAGCCACCCAGGTGCACCTGGTAGTTATTAAATTCTAAAACCATGAAACTGAAGTTTGCTACAGCTCTTTTTTCATATTCTCGTGGTAATAATATACTATCTACATTTACTGATAACTAATTCCTTCAGAGGTCTTATCCCTTGAGTATTTAATGAGGATGTTAAACTTCATGAAAAAAAAAAAGTTTAAAGTTAAGTTTAATAAGATGATAGCAACATATTTTAAGATGCTTCTCAGCATGTTTAAATTGCATTTATTTCTATCTTATGACATACGTCAAATCATATACCGACCAGCCATAAATCTGATGGTTTTTCACCAGGCCCTGAAGTGACTAGTACCTGAGGTCCTCTCTCTGGCCTCAGGACTCTCTGGTGCTGTAGTCCCAGGCCACCTCTCAGACTCCGCGTGCTGTCTCACTTGACTCCAACCAACAGCTGTTCCTGGCATATGAGCTCCAGGACAGGTCTGACTTTGTCAGCCAGGAAACTCAGCCGTAAGAATATGAGTCACAGCTCCCTCTTTCTTCATATCTCAGCTCAGCTGTTAGCTCTTCACTGATCGTTGCGGAGCATCCTTCCTAAAATTGCACCCCATCCCTCTCCACTCCCTGCTTTGTTTTCAGAGCTGTCTATCAGTGTCAATAGTATGCATTCAGTGTTTAGTCTTCCTCTCCCAAACACTCAAATGTCACACACACACACACACACACACACACACACACACACACAATCATTAAAACCTGAATCATCGGGAAGCCTGGGTGGCTCAGTCAGTTGGGCATCTACTTTTAGCTCAGGTCATGATCCCAGTATCCTGGGATCAAGTCCCTCATTGGCTCCCTGCTCAGGGGGGGACCTGCTTCTCCCTCAGCCTGCTGTTCACCTTGTTTGTGCTCTATTTCTCTCTCTTTTGCTCTGTCTGACAAATAAACAAATAAAATCTTTAAACAAAACAAAACAAAAACCCCCTGAATTATCTGTAAATCAGCACTCTACCCAGACCGGAAAACTAAATACTGATCGGTATGGTCTTTGTATCTCTACACTCCTGATTACTCTCAGGTTTTTGTTTTGCCTTGTTTTTTTGTTGTTGTGGTTTGTTCCTATGAGACAGTACCTTTCTTTAGCTTCTAATACAATTCTTGAAAGGCCTTCTTCCAAACTTTGTTACTACTCCTCTGCTACCACTAATCTTTCAGATCTATTTTCAAAATTGATCCTGATTCAGACAACATGACACCATGTTCATCGTTATGCCCTGGTACAGTTCACCATCTTCTCTCAGTTGAATTACATTCCTTTAAGTATTCTCTCTTCTTCAGTCCTTGCTTTCCTACAGTCTATTCCAAACAGAAAAGGCAAAATGGGGCACCTGGGTGGCTCAGTGGGTTAAAGCCTCTGTCTTCGGCTCAGGTCATGATCTCAGGGTCCTGGGATCGAGCCCTGCTGAGCAGAGAGCCTGCTTCCTCCTCTCTCTCTGCCTGCCTCTCTGCCTGCTTGTGATCTCTGTCTGTCAAATAAATAAATTAAATATATTTAAAAAAAAGAAAAGAAAATAAAAGGCAAAATAAAGCTTTAAAAAAATGAGCTCAAGTGACTCTTCTGCTTGAAGTGGTTTTCCAGCTCACCCAGGTTAAAAACACAAATCCTGACAGTGGCTTGTGTACAGGACCCAGCTCTCATTCTCTCCTGGATCTCCTCTCTTCTCTCCTGCACCTGCTCTCTCCTACACTGCTCTCTCCTCACCTGCTTTTTCTTCTGGGAACCCAAAAGCTCCAGATATTTTTCAGCTTCAGTTTCTGAACTTACTCTTGTCCCCCTCCTGGATAGTCACACTGCTAAAAATTCTGACCGCTTTTCTACCGGTGATGTCCCCTGTTCTATTCCCTTTAGCTGCTTTGCTTTTCTTTCTCACAGTGACCACCTTCTACATAAAACATATTTTACTTCTTTTATAGATTGTTAAGCTTCACCAGAAGAAGGATTTTTGTCTGTGTTGTTTGCAGCTCAATCCCCAAGGTCTAGAAGAACTCTCAATAAATATTTGTTCAATAAATGAATAAAAGAAAAAAATTCCTTACTTAATGAAATTGAGAAGTATACTCAAGGCATCATACACTTAAAAGTAAACATACAACATTTCTAAAAACTTGTTATTCTATGATTGTTAATTCTAATATTCTGGGTATATCATGATTACAATTTTATTTGAAATTTATACTCTATGTTAAGACAAGCTAAATGGTAAATGTGTCTTTCATTAGTACATGAAATTTTATTAGTTTTCTCAAAAGTATTCTTCCCTCATTTTTATCTTCCTGGTAATCATTTAGTCAATGATAATAACTAACTGAGAGGGGGAAAAATACTGAAGGAATTTTTTTTTTTTTGTATTCTAGCCATGATCTACAATGGTGATAATAATTAAATGTACAGATATCAGAAAATAATATATCAGAATGATTGCCTGATATAGTGTCTTTTTATTGGAGACATTTGTTTGCTTTTCTATCCATTGTAACCTTTTGTTTGTTTGATTGTTACTTTTTTTAATGTCTTGAATTTTGAGTCTCCTTGCATTTAGATTTGTCAACTGACAGAGCTCTGACCTTTGGACTGTGAACCACATTATGACCAGTTTGGGGTCATGCTCTTAATAGGCAAAAGCATGTGCCCTCACTTTCCCTCTTTCCCATCCCCTGGTCTGCAGTGCTGAATCAGCAGATGATATATGCATCTCCTCTGACTTTTCCAAAGAAGAGAACAGCGGAGGTGATAGAAGAGCCTGATCACTGATACCAGAATGCCCTGTAATATCTATCTGGATATGCACATGACAGAAAACCACAAGGATAACTTTTTTCAGCTAGTAATTGACAGTCTTCTGTAACAAGCTAAACTTATCCAAACTAATACAGTCCTGGACTAAAAGTCATGATTCAGGATTCTAGTCCTGTCTCTGCTTACTATGAAGGTGATCATAATCAAGTATATTGACAGACCTTATTTCACTCTTAATTAATTGTTTAACCAATCAAATATTGAATATATATGATATACCAGTAAATGGATTCTCCACTGTGGAATATATTACATGTTCTATAAACAGGTTTTAACTAGGTAATACTATGCTCCTAGGATTAGAGAAGATTTTGCACTCAGTGTTTAGTCCCCTTGGCGATGGGAGATACAGAACATAATTAATAGTGGGTAAAACCACACTGTGAAATGTGCATGGACTTTGGAGACAGATAAGTCATACTCATCAATCCAGATCTCCCACATTTAATTGTGTAACATTGGGCCATTTTGCAGAATTTTTTATCATGTTTAAATGCAGATAAATACTTATAGGGCTATTTCACAGAATGAATGAGATCACATATGCGGAACACTTTTCATAGTGCTTAGCAAAACCAGTGTTCATTATTATTATAATTCTTATTATTGTATTGACCTAATCTCCTGGGAATTAAAGTTGGAAAGAAAATTAGATAGTGAAATATATATAGTAGCACAAATATATTGCTTGAATTCTACTAAAATACAGAATTTCCTCTCAGTCATATCTTTATGAGTCTTGGTTATAAATTGAATTGTTTTAATTCTGTATGTCCCTATAGATCTATGTTTAAAAAAGAAAGAAAGAAACCTACTGTGATTTTCAATCATCAATTGCCTGCAGGCACCTGAGATATATAATCTGGAGCAATTATGCCATAAACTATAGTGAATTATCACACTTAACTCAAACAGGAAAGTTCACGCCTCTAGAAAATGGTATGTGTTTAACCTTGCCTCTGGAACTTTCCCATTCAAATTTTCACTAAGCTAGTTCTCTAGTATGAGAGCACTTTATGAGTTATATAAGACATATCTGACTATTTGTGATTGGGGGAAAAAAAAAATCCCTGAACACTTCATCGAAACAAGGTCACAAGTTCCAGAGATCTGGCCAAATTCCAAATTAAGTAATGATATTTTACTCCACATACCAACCTTTCCTTCACAGATAGAAAAACGGTGACTTCAATCCATCCTCAAATGGGATTTGGAAAGTAATTATATGTCCAAAGGTAGAGATAGAAACTAGATTTACAACCCAAAAAGCATTCCATAAAGTGAGGAATAAGTATGTGTGTCAAGAATAGAAAATAAATCATGTTGGAACCTTAATTAACCATAGGGCCTACGAGCTGGCATTTGGAAGTTTTGACATGAAAGGGATCTAAAATATAAAGTTTCCAAAAGAGAGCCTTATGTCATGGAAAGGTGTTAAGACTCTTATTTAAAGAGTTTTTCCATTGGCTAAAGGGAAAGATTTGCCTGAGTAATGTGTTCATGACGAGAAAATTAATAACAAGGATGAAACCGTTTTACCAGGAATGATTCAAGACTGCAGAGCCATGGTTACTCAAGTCGTTGTAACTGATACCACTACAAATGACTTATTTCCTCACATACATCTTCAATTACATCCTCCATTTCTAATGAAAACAGGGTTCCTAGTGGACTCTTTTGTGCCACTTACTCAAGTTGTTTTTTATTAAATTCTAGTCCTAATCAATTATGATAATTTTATGAAAAGCCTGGAGTAATGTTTCTGGTAAATAAAATGATTCCATTGCTAAGTAAGAGTGAATAATGATAGAAGAGCAGGGGAAATGTTTAAATTGTTACAAAAGCAAATCATCTTCGTGTTTGCCTTCAGTAAGTTCTTATCTACTGTTTCAGAAAACAATCTCATGAAAAGAGCCCATGAACAGAAACTATTAAAGTATTAAAATTACCAATGTGTTTGAGAAAACACTAGATTCTTTTGAATTTTATGTCAAAATGTAACAGATTTATTATCAATTTTGCCCTTGACACATACAGGTGCATTAATCACAATTGGTTTTAACATCAGAGTTCCAAGTATTTTATTCAGAAATTAAATTACGAAAGCAATAAAAGTAGTAGATCTCAATCCCTAGTTCTTCCTTAAACTACGAACAACATAAAAATCTGAAATAGATAAAAACCACTTTTTAGTTTCAAAGTTTTGGAAGAACTTAGAACAATTCTAATAACTGAATGTCATTTCCAGAAAATATAAAAGTATAATACAGAGGTAAAAATTGGGCATCAGCTATTTTTTTTAAAAAACTCCCTAAGTATGCCTCTTGGCATCTTGAATCAAAAATTACTACTCTAAAGAATGCTTTATATTTAAAATATTTATACAGAGGCCAAGTTCCTGCTCCAACAATCTAATTAATTGTTAAGAAATGATAAAGGGTTCATGCTCTTGAAAACTATGGTGTGAATGAGGATCTCTCCCACACCTTCCTAGTGACAGTTCCTAATAAACTCTTTGAACTTAAGTCTCCGTGAAAGGGCAACGCAAAAATCCTTTTTATAACTGGAAATGAATCAGACAAGCTTCTCAGCTACTCCCTAACCAAATTCCAGGAAATCTCATATTATTTGGCTTATTTCCCCTCACTCCTGTTGTGATTTAATTCTGCTTCAGTCCTATCCAAATTGCCACTCTTGAAAGATTTTGCTTAGCAAATAACTTTTCAAGCTGATTTATCAGTTCTTGGTAAAATGGCATTTTGGAGTCTGGAAAATATCATTTTAATACTAAATATCCCTCTAGTAATTCAATTACTTTGGGATTTTTCTCGTATGTGTGAAAAGAGTATTTAGCTCCAAGAACAGAATTCTAAGGTAGGGTAATTTCGCTTTTTTTTTTTTTTTTTTTTTTGGTGAGTATTTTAATTTAAAGTTCAAAACAAATTCAGCAGATTATAATCCCAGATTAACAGGAATTTGTATATTATCTGCATTTTTATTATTAAAAAGTGAAATTAAGTCATGGAATTTCTTTTCAGAAGATATCTTTCTAGCTAATGTAGCCAGGAGCAATGGACAAACTGTTTGCTTGCTTAGTTCTTTAACAATAAAAACTATGCAAATGGCATGCCTGGGTGGATCAATGGGTTAAGCCTCTGCCTTCAGCTCAGGTCATGATCTCAGGGTCCTGGGATCAAGCCCCACCTTAGGCTCTCTACTTAGCAGGGAGCCTGCTTCCTCTTCTCTCTCCCTGCCTGCCTCTCTGCCTACTTGTAATCTCTGTTTGTCAAATAAATAAATAAAATATTAAAAAAAAAACCATACAAATGATTTAGCTAAGGCTTTACTCCTGCCTGTGTTTCTAGAATGCTTCTCACCTGAGGCAGCATTTCTGGTGTTTCAACCAAGTATGTGGAAGTAACCATCTAAAAACATTCTTAACTTTATTCTCATCTTTGCCCTGATCCTTCCTTTATTCAACTAATGCTTTATTTAGTTTTTTTTTTTTTATTGTGTCATGTTAGTCACCATACAGTACATCATTAGTTTTTGATGTAGTGTTCTATGATTCCATGTTTACGTGTACCAACTAATGCTTTTTTAAGCATTTCTATATATGGGGCATGGTAGATATAGACAAAAACACAACAGAAATAAAGGCCTGTTTTTTTAGAGCTTATATTCTTAAGGGATAGAATGAAAACAAATATTTTAAGTTTTAGATACCAAACGTAAGTGCTAAAAGCTAAATAGAAGCAGAAAAGGATATTGGGAAATTTGGGGAATGTATGTGGTACTCACAGTGCAGTGCTGAACTTTAGTGAGGACTCATTGAAAATTAAAATTTAAATAAAGAATTGAAATAGAGGAGGGGGGATTGCCTTGCTATCTGGGGAAAAGAGGCTCCACGGTAAAGTACAGTAAAAGGGTTTGAGGCACAGGTACAAGACAAGTTTCAGAAGAAATGAGGGTAGAAAGCATGGGGCTGATCATGAAGGATCTTTTGACTAATGATAAGAAATTTGTCTTTAAGGGGCATAGGAAACCAGTAGAGTGAACAACGGAGCCAAGTGATCTGATGTGGCTTATCAGGATTGTGTTAGCTAATATACTGAGATAAGCCTTGGGCACAAGTACATGGAAAAGTTAAGAGTTAAAAACAGAAATAAAAGGGCTGATACGACATATGCATGCATCTAAATATCCTTAGGAACATTTCATCTGAAGTTTAAAACAAACACAGGAAACTGCCTAGATCATAAGTGATCAACTGGGAAGATTTTCCAAGTAAACACAAAAGTGTCTCAGTCAGTCACCCAGATCCAGTGTGACCAGCATCACCAAATCCCCCTCTATCCCCCCCTAGCAGTATCCCTTTCTTGCTTGCCTGGATGTAACCACTGTCCTGACTTATAATGACATGTATTGGTTTTACAACGTTGTTTGGTTGGTTTTTAACATTTTGCAAATGAAATCATACAGTTTGAAGTGTTTTCTCTCTGGAATTTTTTGCTCACATTATATGTATGAAACTTTTCCTTCTTACTGTATGGAGTAAGAGTTTGATTACTTGATGCAACTGTAATTTCATGTAGTTATGCAATTGATGCTTCCTTATTAACCTTGTATTCAGAAGATGGCTAAACTTACTAATTCTAATTAATCAATAGGTTCTTTTGAATTTTCTAGGTAAAACCAAAGTTACCTATAAAATTTAAAGTTGAGGGATGCCTGGGTGGCTGAGTTGGTTAAATGTCTGTCTTCAGCTCAGGTCATGACTCAGGGTCCTGGGATGGAACCCCTCAGAACATCGCACTGGGCTACCTGCTCAGCAGGGAGCCTGCTTCTCCCTCTCCCTCTACTTGTGCTCTCTCACTCTCTCTGTCTTTGTCAAATAAATAAATAAATAAATAAACTTAGAAAAAAAAGTTGACAACTAACAACTTTGCTTCTGCTTTACCATCTTTATAACTTTAATTTACTTTCTTCCTGTTCCCAAAGAGAGGTTCCAAAGAATGTTGAAAACAAATAGATAGAAGGTGTCCTTGTCTCGTTTCTAATTAGATAAAGAGTTCAATATTTCAGTAGTAAGCATGATACTTGTGCTAGTTTTTATTTATTATTATTTATTTATTTTTATTAACATATAATGTATTATTTGCTTCAGGGGTACAGGTCTGTGTGAATCATCAGTCTTATACAATTCACAGCACTCACCATAGCACATACCCTCCCCAATGACCATCACCGAGCCATCGTTTTTCCTGATCCCTACCCTCTGCAGCCCTTGTTTGTTTTCTGTGATTAAGAATCTCTTATAGTTTTTCTCCCTCCCTGGTCCCATCTTGTTTCATTTTTTTCCATCCTTTACCCCCTATGACACACCAGCCTGCCTCTCGAATTCCTCATATTAGAGAGATCATCCAATTGTTTATAGCAGCCGTTTCCACAATAGCCAAACTACGGAAAGAACCTAGATGTCCATCAACAGAAGAATGGATAAAGATGTGGTTCATTTGTAAATATATATGTCAGATTAAAATTTTTTCTTCTATTCCAATTTTATTACATAAGTTTACAATACCTGAGAGTAAAATTTTATCAACTGTGATTTTATCAAATGATTCTTCTCTCATTCTGCTAATGCACTGAATTTCATTGATTCTCAAATATTAAACCAACCTTGCATTCTTTGAACAAACTCTACTTAATAAGGAAAGCTGTTGCTCATTTTATATTGCTGTATTTGTTTTGCCTATCTTTTGTTTAGGCTATTTTTATACATGTTCATAAAAGAGTTTGGCTTATAAATTTCCTTTCCTATAATGCTCTTAGCTGGTTTGGGGAAGCATAAAACCTCATAAAACAAATTGAGATGTATATATTTTTTTCTCTTCTTTATAAACTTTTAATCCATGTGGATTGGTGCTGTATTTTTCCTTAAGTATTTAAAAGAATATACTTACATAGCTATCTGCACATAGGATTCTCTTGGGACAAAGGTTTTAGACTATGGACTCAATTTCTTTAAGAGATCTAGAAATAATCATATTTTTATTCATTCTCATCTCACCTTTGATAAATTGATTGTGTTTTCTAGGAATCTGCCTATTTCATCTAAAATTTCTAATTTATTGGCGAAAATGTGTGAGCATTAATAACACTATGAATATTCAACTTTTATAAATAAATGTCTTTACATAAACTTATGTTCTTGGGTCGGCCTCCTGGTTATTCTTAGGTAACCAATAGATAGTTTCAGTCTCTGTATATGGCCTTACAGGCTGAGTACTATACAACCCCAGGGGATAGTATAAATAATGGACTGCAATGTGTATGCTAGCTCTGGTATGGGGTCACATTACCTAATGATCAGAGTTAAGATAATAAGTGGAGTGTGTTTCAGTAGGGTCGTCATCTCCAGCTTTTCCACCACGCTTGCATGGGCAAATCCCAGGGTTCTGGGCCAGCTTAAATTCAATGCCGGGTGGACTGCATAAAGATCCATCACTTTCTTCCACCTAGCTGTTGCCAGAAAGACCAACATGACAGGCTATGGACACTGTTAATAAATCTTACAAAATGGCACCCATTTGGCACTAGTTCTTTGTTTATAAACACCGTTGTTTTACCTAGAAAGAGAAGCATGTGAGTAGTAGGCTTCCAGTACTAACCTTCACCTAAAATGTCTTGTGACAATAAATAGCTAACATTTTTTAAAACACATTGTTCTTTATTTGGCTAAAACCAGAATATTTAAAAATTACATATAAAGAAGATAATGACTTTAAAAATTGTATTTTAACAATGGCTAGGAGTTATCTGCTAATAAACATATTGTCAGAAGGTGTCGGGTAAATGGGAGACAGATATTGAAGTCTTTTTTGCAAAAACATTATTATATTAAGTAATTGTTTTGTACAGAAGAAGATTTACAAGCAAGACTAGTTGTGCAAGGATTGCAAAATGTTTCCACTTTGTAACTGTCACCAAAGAGGGGGGCTCTTTTAAATAAGAATCTGAATAACTTTTTGGCTTTAAAAGTAAGAAGGCAGGAAGGGGATGCTTATTTATTTAATCAACTGACATTTATTGATCAACTATGGCAAAGAACACAGCTCTCAAAGTTTTCATTCCTCTATAACACTCTTCTTTGACTGCACAAGTCGGTATAACAGCTGGTTTGCTTTTATTTCATTATCCACTGTGACCACTTCCAGAAATGTTAACACAGTCAGAATCAAACAGGAAAACCCCACTCCAAGAGCATGAAAATTGATGCAAGAGCTGAATGGGAAACCAACACTTGGGTCATCCATTTTTACACTTCAGCACATCAAAAACTTATTCACAGGACGTTCTACAAAATTCTTGACTATTGCTCACCAAAACTGTTAAGGTCATCAAAATCAAGGAAAATCTGAGGAACTGTCATGGCCAAGAGGAATCTATGGAGACATGACTAAATGTAATGGAGTATCTTAGATGGGATCCTGGCACCAAAAAAAAAAAAATTACTTAAGTAAGGAATAATCAATCAGAATCAAATATGAATTATAGTCATAACAATGTATCATCATTGCCTCATTTATAATGAGAAATATATCCTACTACTGGAATATGGTAATAAAAGGGGAAACTGGGTGTGGGGTCTATCAGAACTATCTGTCCTCTTTCACAACTTTTCTGGAAATCCAAACAAATTCTGAAATTAAAAAAAATACTTAAAAATAATAGTTAGACAGGTATACTCACTGAAACCAAAGTTAAATTAACTTTGTCTCAACTTTTACAGCATTATGATGCATTTACTCAATATATTGTCTGATTATGGTAACTTTTTACTGCTCAGTCTCTCATTTTATATATGCTAACAACAGAGCAACTCATGATTATATATTTAAATGTTTGGCTGGACTGGGCGTCTGGGTTGCTCAGTTGGTTAAGTGACTGTCTTTGGCTCAGGTCATGATCCTGGAATCCCAGGATTGAGTCCCGCTCCACTGGGAGTCGGCTTCTCCCTCTGACTTTCTCCTCTCTCATGCTCTCTCTCACCCTCTCTCTCTCTCAAATAAATAAAGAAAATATTTTTTAAAAATAATAAAATAAATGTTTGGCTGGACTGATGTTTAACATTAATTCAGTGCATCAATTATTTCACTGAGCACCTACATTGTGCAAGAAAATATATTCTAAATGCTTTGGTAAATACCCTGATAAATAAGAAGTTAATCTCTCTTTAATCTAGTAGAGGTCATAAGATAAACACAAAATCTGTAATTCAACACTAGAAGCAGTATGACAAGGGGATGCTCTAATGTGTCGTTCAGATCCTGCATTTAGGACACAGGCATTCTTTCAAGGAGCCCGCTGTATCAGTGAATTTTCAGTGTCCATTGATCTTGGGCATACCAACATATGTCTTTCAGAGAAAAGAGAAAATCAATGTGTCTTGTCAATTCTCAGCACTAAAAAAGAAACATAAAGCTTTCTAGGCACCTTTTGTTTTGAAAATGCCATATGCTACACTTAAGAATACTACTCTAAACCTTTTATGGAAGGCTGACAGCTTTGAGTGGACCAGAAGAGAAAAGATCCTTCAGTGTGTGGTGGACAAACAACCCTGCCAAACAGTTATATGGCCAGACAGTTTCTGGTACCTGTGGTGGAGAAGGATATGTGGTAAGGTCTAGTTTCAATAAGAAAATAAAAATATAGACCATCCTAGCATTCTATAGGAATTCCATATGAAGTAGAAAACTATGTACCATTTGAAAAATCGCTTTTGATGTGCTCCTGAGACCTGTGGAGACCCAATGGCCATGAAAAGCTAGTGGCCATACTAGGAAAGCTGCTCAACACAAGGTGTGTCCTATCAGAGCCACCACCTCATAACATTGGATAGATCCAGTGACAATTCAGCAGAAGATGAAAGTGATGCTTACAGTATCAGCAGAAGCAGAGGCAGAGGAGGTAAAAGTAAGCTGTACAAATAGGTATTCCAGCCAACCAGAAGTGAACTATAGGTGTGCCTGGGTGGTTCATTCAGTTAAGTGTCTGCCTTCTGCTCAGGTCATGATTTTGGGATCCTGGGATGGAGCCCCATGTCGGGCTTCCTGCTCAGCCAGGAACCTGCTTCTCCCTCTGCTTGCCGCTCCCCCTGCTTGTGTTCTCTCTGTCTCCCTCTGCCAAATAAATAAGCAAAATTTAAAAAAGAAAAATGAAGTGAAATATATCACCAATCTGCTTTATACTAGTGCATCCTGCTTCATATGTACAGAACTAAACAATAAAAATTAAAATAATCCAAGAAAGACTAGGGAAGTTTCCTTTGTCTTAACAAGACATGTCTGAGATTTGTACATGTATATTGAATATTAATTACACTCTTCCATTTTTTAATGCGAGAGCTAACAGCCAACCTGCTATTAAATTAATTCCTTTGTCCTTCACATTGAGGGATATATTTCAAAAGTAATGTTTTTATATGATTATTTAAAAATACAGCTTTCAGTATGATAACTTAAAGGAATTAGTATGAAGTCAGAGGTACACTAGGCTGAGTTGAATAGGCAGTATAATGGAGATTCTGGTGTTTCTAGAAACAAATGCTACACCTTCATTTTTCTCATCCTCAGAGTAGTACCGGGCATCATGCTATGTGGGTGAATCCCATATTACACTAAGTGAAAACAACGTACATTTTAAGACTGAAATGCGAGTCTCATTCTTGTAAAGTGTACGTTGAAGAAAGAATGAATTTGAACTACTTAGGAGAAGGAGGCTGCCTCCATTATTTTAACAACTGAGAGTGACATTGGGCAGGATGGTGAAAGAGAAGGTCTGAGTGCTCTTCCTCTGTGGAAATACCAATTTAAGAACCATTCACTGGTGAAAATATTTTTTATGAGTGCTCCAGAGACCATGTGAGAAATTCCAGCTCCTTGTTGCATGCACAGGCTGAAATCTGCCACTTGTATCAACTGTCCTCTTATAGCTCAGGGCCCAGAGAGACCCAGGGAACCCACATTTTCTCCCGAAGAGAAAGAAAATAATGTGAGCATCTGGTTTCCCCAGCTTTCCAGCTGCTGGTCAAGAGACCCACTTCTTGTCTCTTAACACACAACACTGAGAAAACCGACATAGTTTGAATCATCTGGGGACAGTTGAGAGCAAGGAAAAGGGTGTGGGCTCACATTAACGGGAGCGTGAATATCAACTGAACCATGCACCTCGTCAGTCCTCTGGCTCAGCTACGACCCTGGCAGCTGGCCCCAGCACTTCCCTGCTAGCCCCTGATTCCCCCAAAGCCCCCGCAGCATCTCACACACCTCTGCAGATGGCACACCCATCTCAGCAACCAGTTCAGTCCTGCAGGACTGGGAGAAGGTGCGTCACCCTGAGACTGCTGTTTCAGGAAGGAGGGAGAAAAGTAGGGCAGGTGTCCATCATCTTAGGATCAAAGTGCACTGCCCTAGGGAAAAGAGCCTGATGACTCTCAGTGTTGGCATGACTTTGCAGAGTGAGGACAGGGTGCACAACACTAAGACATCTCTTTGGGGGAAAATGGAGAGCCATGCAACTTGCACTCAGTTCCCTGACATTTCAGGGTACTTTCCTAGGGAAAAGCAATGGGCAGTTCTCAGCACTTGACGCAGTTCTCTGGGACTGAAAGAAGGCGCACAATTCTGAGACTTCCTTGACAAGAAAGAGCAAGAGCAGTAGAGTAGGTGCATCAGCAGAAAAGGTCTGAGATACCCCAAGAATGTCCAGGTAGACTGACTGGTGAAGGTATTTCATTCTCAAAGCCAGTCCCTAAAGATTAGTAGAGGTGATTTATTCACTGAATGTACAGGCATCAGTGCAAGGCAAAAAACAAACAAACAAACAAAAAAAAAACAGGAAGAATCAAGTTACTACTATCTGAAGTGATCTATAAATTCAATACAATCACTACCAAATCCCAATGGCATTTTTTACAGAAATGGAAATAACATTCTAAAATTCATGTAGAACCACAAAATGCCCTGAACAGCCAAAGCAACCTCAAGCAAAACAAAGCTGGAACATAATTGATTATCTAGAGCATAATTAATTACTTTCTGATTTTAAAATCTATTACAAAGATCCGGTAACCAAAACAATACATACTGCCATATAAAACAGACATCTAGACCAGTGGTACAGAATAGATAGCCCAGAAATAATCTCACACGTATACCGTCAGCTGATCCTCAACAGTGTTCCAAGAATACCAATAAGGAAAGGATAGTCTCTTCAATAAATGGTGTTAGAAAAAATTAAATATCTACATGCACAAAACTGAAATTAGACCCTACACTATATACAAAAATAAACTCAAAACAGGTTAAATATTTAAATCTAATATCTGAAACTGTAAAACTCCTAGAAAATTCCTAATTAAAAGCTCCTTGACATTAAGCTTGGCAATAATTTTTTGGATATGATGCCAACAGTGACAAATGAAGTGGGATTTCATCAACCTAAAAGCACCTTACAGCAAAGGGAACTGTCAATAAAAAGGCAACCTATGAGATGGGAGAGAAGATCTTCAAACCATATACATGATAGATAAGTGGTTAATATCCAAAATATACAAGAAACTCAAACAACTTGATAGCAAAGAAACCAATAACCCAATTAAAAAATGGGCAAAGAACCTGATTAGTCATTTTTCCAAAGAAGATATACATCTTGCCAACAGGTACATGAAAATGTGTTTACCACTAATAATAAGGAAAATGCAACTCGAAAAACCACCATGAGACTTTACCCCGCAGGTATTAGAGTAGCTACTATCAAGAAAATAAAAAAACATAGTAAATGAGGATGTGGAGAGAAAGAAACCCTTGTGCATTGTTGGTGGGAATATAAATTAGAGCTACCAATATAGAAAATAGTATAGTCTCCTCAAAAAATTAAAATAGAACCAACATATGATTGAGCAACCTCATTTCTGAGATATCTCAAAGAACTGAAGTCAGGACTTTGAAGAGTTTTCCACATGCCCATGTTCATTGCAACATCATTCACAATAGCCAAGATATAAAAGCAACCTAAATGTTCTTCAGTGGCTAAATGGATGGAAACTGTGGTATTTACATCCAATGGCATACTATTCCACCTTAGAAAAAAAAAAGGAAGTCCTGCTATTTGTGACTAATGGATGAAAGTTTAGGACATCATTGATGAGGGAACAGAAGGCTGCCTGAGCACAAAGCAAAAGCTGACATCCTGTAACTTTCCACCCTAAGTGACATTCTTTAGGAATCTCCCAACTATCTTAATGTTAATACTTTGCTAGAGGGAAAACTCTTGACAATGGCAAGACTTCTGGTATCTGGTATCTTGTAGGTCTTCTGTAGTATATAAAAGTTCTATTGAAATCTCCCTTTTTCCTTAACTTTCCCAACCCCAGGTGAGGTACCTAACTTGCCACCCCTCAGAAGCCCAGGGCAGCAACTCTTTCTGGCCACCGGTCCTGTCCCCGTGCTTTAATAAACTATGAGGGACTGTGGACTCTGAGAAACATACTGAGGGTTTTGGAGGAAAGGGGGTTGGGGGTTGGGTGACCCTGGTGGTGGGTATTAAGGAGGGCTCCTATTGCATGAAGCACTGGTGTGGTGCATAAACTATGAATGCTGGAACACCAAAAAGAAATAAAATAAAATGGGGGAAAAAAAAAACCACCATTTTACACCAAAAATGTCTCAAGAATTCTTTCCTGGCCATCGGGTCTGGACTCCACCCCACTGAACCTCATCTATATTCTAAAAATTCATCATCATGGTAAGTGAGGTAAACCAGACACAGAAGAACAAACTCTGTATGATCCCACTATATGAGGAATCTAAAATAATCAAACTCATAGAATCACACAGTAGACGGGTGGTCAACAGGACCTGGAGGGAGGGGGAAATGGAGAGGTGTTAGCCAAATTTTCAGTTATGCGACATGAATAAATCCGAGAGATCTCATGTATGATATAGTGTCTATAGTTAACTATACTATTGGTATACTTAAAATTTTGCTAAGAGGGTAGTTAAAAAAAATTTTAATTTTAAAAAGGGTGGGAAGAAACTTTGGGGGGTACTAGATAAGTGTATGGCTTTGATGTCTGCTTATCTCTTAGTTTATCAAGTTGCATGCCTTAAATACGTATAGCTCTTATATGTCTCGTATCTCAACAAAGTGTGTGTGTGTTTGTGACTTTAAGTGAGGCTAAGGAACTGTTCATGCTGGGTGAGGGCTGGTGGGCACTGCACCTGGATGTCTCAGTCAGTTAACTGTCTGCCTTAGGCTCCATTAGGATCCTGGACTCCTGGGGTGGAGCCCTGCCTTCCATTCCCTGCTCGGTGAGGAATCTGCCTCTCCCTCTGCCCTTCACCCTGCTCTTACTCCTCTCTCTCTCAAGTAAATAAAACCTTAAAAAAAAAAAAAAAAAGATAAATTGTTCATTAGGTATGTATTGAAGAACTGGAAAGGTAAAAAGTTAGAAGGTGTTTCAGAGACAGCAACTGTAGGAAGAAACGGTCACCCTTGGGGCTGGGTGTACAAAGAGAAGCATTTGAAGTTATTGAATTTAGAAGCTTGGCGAGGTTCCTCCCCAAACCCCCACCCGCAGAGAGAGAGCTGAAACTCAGCCCGCTGAGCTAGGAGCATCCTTGGGCAGCCTATGGCATCTCAGGGGGAAAAATGATGTGTTTGTGAGCCTTGGGAAGACTGCAAAATCTGCTATGGGGAGCATAGTCACTGCAGGGTGAGGAAGTCTTCCTGCAGCGATGCTAATCAAAAGAGGAAGCAAGTACTGGAACAGTCAACAAATAGCAAAGAGTTTCAACCAGCTTTCTCTTGGTCCCTCTCTCTTCCCTGTCCCCCCTCTGTCCTTTCGTTTGTCCCTACCTCTCCCTCCTTCTCCCTCTCTTTTCCTCCTCTCTCTCTCTCTCTCTCTCTCTCTTTGCCTGAAGTGTGTCCCACATAATGGATTATAGGTTGTCAGCTTACCATGAGGATTTATTTCTCTTATTGATGTTATTCTAAGTTAGTTTAATTTTGTTTTTTATAGTAATCAAATTTTCAAATGTTTTCCTTTCTGTTTTTTTGAATCTAGTACTTATGTTCCTCTAGTAATATTTATGGCCTCATATTTTACGGGTAACTATTTGATCCATTTAGAAATGAGTGAAGGGTTAGTCATGTGTCCCAACAGATTCTACTTAATTATATGTTCTCTACGCATTTATTTGAAGTGCTATCTTTACCACATACTAAATTCCTACATTTTTTTTTCTAGTCAATTTTTTTTTAATTGTCAGCTGGATTATATCTCTACTAGTGTTAACCCATTTTAATTATCATAGCTTTGAAATAGAGTTTATTGTCTACTCATGCCTCATCATTCTTTTAATTTTTTTGTATTTATCTTGCATATTTATTTTTTAATAAATTTTGATATTATTTTTTAATTCCAAAAATATATCTATTGGTAGTTTTTCTACAATTGTTCTGAATTCACAGAATAATTTAAAAATTGTTATCTTTACTGATGTGGGAAACAGAGGCAGAAGAAAAATTATTACATTTCCTTACCTACTGAGAAGCCCTTGAAACAGGCAGAGTGACTCTCCTCTCCTCAACTACCCTCACTTTGAGGCTTTGCTAAGGGCAAAGGATAATCCTAGCCTGACCGACGCCCAACCTCCAACCAGGATCCTGTAAGTCTACTTTAAGGATTCCTTTAGGAAATTTTATATCTAAACCTCCAAGATAGTGTCGACAATCATTCTCAAGCATAAGACCCACTGAAATACATCTAAAGGGTCTCATGAGAAGGTTTTTATCACTGGTAATAAATAACCTTTTGCCCGAACAATAGCTAGCCCCTCAAGGTCCTAGAAACCTTGCTTCCAAAATTCCTTAGAGACTTACGCCACCCCTAGCCTCCTCCCAACTAACAAGTATATAATAGACCACTCCTCACATCTGTGGGGCAGCAACTCTTCCTGCCCACGGATCCTGTCCCCGTGATTTAATAAACCACCTGTTTGCCCCAGAGACATCTTAAGAATTCTTTCTTAGCCATCCGCTCCAGACCTCACCCCACCGAACCTCACCTAGATTCTAGAACTTCATCATTTACCATAGAGAATGAAGTGTTTCTTTTGTTTTACTTATTTTTTTACTTTATAAGTTCACCATGTTTAATAAGTATTTAAACTTTTGGGGATTCTTGTAAATGAATTTTTCCAATTATATTATTTAGCCCATCATTATTTTCATAATGAATAGCTATCCTTCAATATTAGATATTTTACCTCTTGTCATATATAATTTGTTATTTATATTTTAAGCTGACTTCCATTGCCTTGAGAAAAAAAAATGTATATTCTGCAAATAATGATAATTTGATCTATCAAACTTTTTTCCCATTAAATTATTTTTTTAGATTGTGGTAAAATACACATCATATAAAATTTGCCTTCTTAACCAGTTATAAGTATACAGGTCAGTAGTGTTAAGTACCTTCACACTGTTGTACAACCAATCTCCAGAATATTTCCCATCTTTAAAAATTGAAACTCTACACCCATTAAACCCATTATCCCTGCCCTCTAGCCCCTGGCAACCACCTGCCTTTCAAGCTTTCTATTGATTCTTTTCTTTTCTTTTCTTATCTTTGATGTTTTGACCAGTAGTAGTTTAATAATAACATCAAACAATTGAGGTTACACTCAGAATCTTTTGCTTTTGCGACTATTAATGGGCTTATGTCAAATTACTAGCTAATTTAGGCAGAAGAGCAATTTTTTAAAAAGGATGTCTATTAATTCACAGAATTGTTGGAAAAGACCATGGTGAACAGACTGAGAAAATAGGCAGGGACAAGAGAGAGCAGGCAAAATGGTGCCACAGAGCAAATTCAGTGAGGACATCATGACCACCTCTGCCAAAATCCCAGGTACTATATTTTATGTTGTTCCCAACCATGGCCTTGGCCCTGATCCCTGGTCACTTAATTCCACCACTGACAACATGGCCACAGTGATCTCTGGAACCTGGGAGTGGTTGCTTCATTGTCACCATTGTCATGAGTGGAGGGTATCTGTGAATCCCTAGGTTCCATGCTAAATCTGAGCCAGATTTGTTTAACTGATCATGTTTAATTGCAAGGAATAAGGATGTGTGTGCATGCAGAAGTGAGTATCTCTTTTTTCTTTTGATTTTGCTCTGTATTTGGCTTCTACAATGAAAATCGATCTTTGACTTCCACTGAGACCCATAAGGTGGAGAGTATCCTTATGTATGAGGAGGTTTTAGATACTAAAAAGATATGTTTAAAATGTCCAGTTCATTATGCTTCTTCTAGTCGTTCACAGTTAAGCTGGAATCACCTCTGGATAACCTCTCCGAATTTGATCCCAAATTTTCTCTACTTGAAGTTAATTACAATTGAATGGCAAGAAATTTGGAATTTTCCTAGATTTATTGAATTGGTGTATTGGGGCCAAAAAAATGGTCTTTTTTTGTGTGTGTGCTGCCCATTCTTAGGTAGGTGTTTTATATGGATTCCAGAGAAGAGATTATACTTTTATTCTGCTAATATTTTTTTTAGAATCCCTTGATAATTAGAAATTAGAAAAGAATACATACATTCTGGTAGGGCCTTTTCTCTTTCTTTCTTTCTTTTCTGTTTGTTTTGTTTTGTTTCACATACTTAAAATACTTAATTAGAAAAATCTTAACACATGTACACCCAAGTATCATAAAAGGGTTTTTGGGGAGGGCATCTAATTTTACTATTATAGGTATCTCCCAATTGTGCAATTTCCCCCCTTAATGATGGAATGAAATTGTGGAGAAAGCTTCCTGAGGAAGGTAGCATTAGCTAAGTCAGATAAGGCAATTAAATCTCAACCCAAATTTGTAAAATAGGGAAAGGTTGGAGAATAGAAATAAAGCCTATCTTATCTTTCTGATGTTTAGATTCTTCTGATTGTTGCTATTTATCGTCATGGAGGATTTAAAAATGCTTAATCAAACCCTTTTTTTCTTAAAGAAACAATTGAAAAGTGAGCTTAATCACTGATGAACTAGGCAACACTGTTACTGAGAGTAGCAATCCCAATTCAATCTTTGCACTCTTTTTTTGCAGTAGAGCAACCTGTAGAGTTTTGACCACCAATCCACTCTTGAATACACATTTCTATTCAGTGTGGATTATATAGAATCTTTGCATAAAAAGGATGTTTTTGCTTTTATAGCAATGGAATCTGATTTTTGTCTTTAACTTCCCTTTAACTTTCTTCTTCTTCCTAAAGAAATTTGTGCATCCTTGAATTCCATTTATCATTACCCTCAGGTGTTAATTCTGGGACTGTACTTCCTTCTTTCTTCCATTGTAGCTTGGCTCCATGAGAGAGACACTGGAATCTCCACACTATGGCAGTAATACTTTGGGAGCCCGTAAGTGTGAAGCACACATATTACCATTCTGTATTTGCCCTCAGCAGCCTCACCAGTGTATTTGGGAAGGGCTCTGCTAATATAGATGCAGTGAAGATCTCCATCAGCACCATGCTGATTGGGTGTAAGGGAAATTGTTTTTACATACCAAGAAAAGGAACATGTGTTTTACAAACTGTTATTTTGTCCTCGTTTTCATCCTGTCCCACGAATGGGAATCATTAGGACTGGAATCCGAATTATCACTGAGAGTTGATCTACCCATAAATGCAGGTATACCTGACCCGACCCTCCCCATTTGTCCCAGTTTCACTCAGTTTCATAGTTCCAGGTGGGTCCAAGCGTCTCTGGGGATTTCTGTTGGCATCTATATAGGCTATTTCAGTTCTATTTGGTTAACAACTGCTTAGTGCAAAGTCCTGGCACACCTTTCCTAAACTTCAAGATTCCTGACCACTCCCACCACAGACAATCTCTGGAATGTGAAATCCATATACTTGCTCTACTTTCTTCCAGAAAAACAAACAAAGAAACAAAAAAGCCAACTGTTTCCAATCCCCATTCACCCTCAAATTCTGGTAAACAATATTTTCTTTTATTATTATTATTATTATGTTATGTCAGTCACCATACAGCACATCATTAGTTTTTGATGAAGTGTTCCACAATTTGTTGTTTGCATATAACACCCAGGGCTCATTATCTTCTATCTCATTATACTCTAGTGGTGGTGGTTTCAGGAAGGGGAAGATTCACCAGGAAGTGGGGATCAGAACTGACAAAGGTCTGAACCAGGAGTCACCTTTAGAAAAAGATTTTGATTGAAGAAAAAGTATGTTGGGCACCTGGGTTGGTTAGGCAACTGCTTTGGGCTCAGGTCATGATCCGTGAGTCGCTGGATTGAGGCCTGCATCGGGCGCCGATCTCCACAGGGAGTCTCCTTCTTCCCCTAACCTTCTTCTTGTGCTCTCCTCACTGTCTCTCTCTCAAATCAATAAAGAAAATATTATTAAAAAAAAAAAAAAGGAAAAAGTACTTTGGTTAAAAGCATGCCTATATTAGGATTGTCCAGAGAAACAACCTCTACACATAGAGGAAGGTGAGAGAGACTTGAATGAATTGGCTCACAAAATTGCAGGAGCTTGAAGGTCCAAAATCCAAAGGGCAGGCCCACAGGCTGTAAATCCTGGCAGGAGTTTGTTACGGTCTTGGATTCTAAGGAAATCGAGAGGTAGGATTCCTTCGTCTCCCAAAGACTTCAGTCTTTTAAACTTTCAATTAATTAAATGAAGCCTTCCAACATATTTATGAAAAATTTACTTTACTCAAGGTCTATTGATTTAAATATTAGTCACACCTAAAAAAAATAACCTTCATAACAACATCCAGACCAGGTTTGACTGAATAACTGGGCACAGTAGCCCAGCTTCGCTGATACATGAAAGTAACTGCCACAGCATGTAACAATGTATTTTGTCAAGAAAACTAACAAAATCCCCAGTTAGGAGAATAGAGAGTGAAAATGAAGGAATTGTAGGGAGTTTTGTTATCACTGAGGGTCAAGATTGGGAATATAGTCTAGAAGTATGCATACAGTGTGATCATAATTTGGATGAGAAAACAAAAATACATTAAAGGAGGTGAAAATTCCCTTATTCTAGGACCTAAAAATCTGTGTTGACCTACTTAGTCTGTAAGTTTTATGAGGGGTGGGCAATTGTTTTGTTTGGTGCTAACCAAAAACTCTGACATCAAACCCCATGTATGAAATAAAGTGGAGACTAAATATCAGTGGCATTAATCAAGAAAATAATACAAAAATAGTATCAGCTCTTATCATGAGGAAATCACTATTATACCAGGAAGTAGAACACAAAATGACAAAGTGTGTATCCTTAAAAGATGGAGAGGTTTTTAAGACATAACTGGGCAGTAGGACTGTCAGAGGACAATATGTAATCAGCGTGTAAAGTTGAGAGAGAAATGACTAGACGTCATACAGATAACAAGACACACTGATCCAGGACCTTCCTTGAAGCCCTCGAAAAGTACCAAGCTCGTCCTCATTTCTTGGGAGGACACCATCTCAAGGGTGGTGGAAAGAGTCTGGATGCCCAGTTTTGTGGGAACAGGATTATAATTAGGATGACGGGGTTTGTAACTCTGTCTTACTTTCACACATTTTTCGCTCTTCTCTGAATTTTATTTCAAGCCTAAATTATAACCATTCCCCATCCTATATCTCAATAACAAAACAAGAAAAACCCTTTCTTTCAGCTGCACTACACTCTGAAGTTATTACCCATTTATCTTTCCCATGGACGTCACTGCAATTCTTAATTATGTAGCTATTTTCCATCTACTTCCTAACTTTATATCTCCTCTCTCACTTTGTTCCTTAACATTTTACAAATTAACAAATCTGCTATTTTTTCTCACGCTCTTGACCTCAACTCTTTTGTCACATTCAATAGTATTAAATTCTCTTTAATTTATCCTTCCTTGCATAATCATATCTTTAGTGGAAACATTTTTTCTTTAAATTCCAGAATCTGACTGCTCTAAAGCGTTGTACAGGTCTCTCTTCCCATTTACTTGCTTATTTGGCATTTTCTTCCAGTTTCTTTGCTGAAAATCATACCTTCAGTTGAGAATATATACTGTTGTAGGTTAATTGTATGTGCCAAGTTGAGTAGGTGATGGTAAGAGTTGCTTGAAGAAACACTAGTTTAGATGTTGCTGTGAAGGTGTATTTTAGATATGAGTGACATTTATAATTGGTTGTTTTGAATAAAGTAGATTACTCTCAATAATGTAAGCAGGTCTCATCCAATCAGTTGAAGACATTAAAGATAACAACTAATGTTTCCCCGAGAGGGAGAAATATTGGTCCACAGGCCTGAAATATATATTTTGGATTTGCTGATCCCCACAACCTCTGTTTTTACTGCTTTCACTAATGTCAGGCTAAGGTGTTCTTTAACAGGAGGGCATTTAATGTAGCCAATGCTATTACAGGGCGGGGTGGGGGTACTGAGAATGACATCTAATGGGACTTTTGATGCCTCAGAAAAAGTTAGGAACCATAAAGCAGGATCCACAAGACAGACAATTTTCTATAACTCTATAAACTTGAAATTCCTCCAAGTTTGTACATGTTGCTAGTGGTTTAATCCCTGTGTCTTAGTTGGGGTTGTTTAAATTAGGATCATTGAAATAACATGAATCCTTGTGTCTTTCTTGGGGGTGGCGAGGACAGAGGAAACTGAAAACATAGGTTTCACTCCATAGCTAGACTTGAAGGTAAGGAAGCAGAGAGACAGAAATAGTTGCAAGCAGGTAGAAAGTAAGCCTAGCCCCAGGGCCTTTGGAAAGGAAATCCCCCTCCAGTGGTGGTGGTGGTGATGGGGAAAGGGAACCTGGCTTGTGGCTCAGACATACGTTGGGGATGTAAGCCGAAATAATTCCTGAAGAGATGTTCCTATTGCCTATATATAGGTATTCATAATTTTATTACAAGTTTTAGACAATGAATCAACTCCATTCATATTATTATTTTTTCGGATCTTCCTAACCTTGTAGAGCAGAAATTATTTCCACCATTATATAGATCAATTACTAAACCTAATTAGATTCAGGGTTTATTTGATGCGTCTGTGATATTGTGATTTATAGCAAGAATTATACATTTGATCTTCTTCCCTATCCCCAGTCCTCCTCCTGGTCCTGGCGCTGAGTTCCTAAAACCCTGGGAATTTCTTGTATTGAGAGCAATAAAGGTGTCTTTTGTTATGTTTATGAGATGACTTTTGGAAAGCACCTGGAGATGGGATTGGTTACCAAGGGATACAACCCTGTGATCAAGAGTTGAAACTTCTAGTTTTATCCCCCTGAGGTCCAGGGAGGGAGAGAGGCTGGAAGTTGTTGAATCAATCTCCAAAGGTCAATAATTTTATCAGTCATACCTATGTAATGAAGTTTCCATAAAATTCCAAAAGAATTACATTCAGAATGCTTCTAGATGGGTGAACCAGAGTGCTTCCATGTGTCACCTTGCTGGACTCCAAACTCCATGAGGACAGAAGGCCCTTTGTTTGGGACCTAGCCCTCTGTGTCTTTTTCAGCCAGCTGTTGGTTTTTATCCTTTGGCATCCTTTGTAATAAACTTGTAATACAGTAAGTAAACTGGTTTCCTGACTTCTGAGAGCCTCTGTAGAAAATTAATCAAACCCAAGGAAGGCGTCATGGAAGCTCTGATTTACAATGGGTGGAAAGTACAGGTAACAACGTGAATTTGAAAATGGCGTCTGAACTGGAGTGCAGAGTTGTAGGCCAGAGCCCTAAACCTGTGGGATCTGATGCTGACTCCCTGGAGACAGTGTCAGAATTGAGTTTAATCATGGGACACTGAGCTGGTGTTGGAGAATTGCTTAGTGGTATGCAGGGGAAAAACCCCCATGTGTTATCATTGGAGTCAGAATCCATTAGCATCGTGCTGAGGAAGTTGCTGAGCCCCACAAAGTAACTCCAGGGCCCTCTCCTGATCACCTGTGCCCTCTTTTCCCAGGAAGAAATAAGAGACACTCACTAGAATCCAGGATGGATTGACTAAGAAGAAGTCTTGACTTTTCCACCCTTTTAAGAGAGTTGCTAAACTTATAAAACAAAGAACATGAACATGACAGCAACTATATTTCTTAATTTCAAGCTAGAATATACCTTACTTAGCCTGGAGCAGTTGATTTTATCCTGCAGTGTCTAGGAATGCTGCACTGGTGCCCAGGGGTCAAGAGGGTAATGAAGCTGGCCTCCAGGCCCTCCCTGAGCATCACCCAGGGGACTGCCACTAATACTTGGGGTTACTAAATAAGAGGAACATTGGCCTAACTCCATGATAAAAAGAGTGAACTGTTGATATACATAATGACTAAAGAAAAAGACCACCTCAAAACATTACATGTTATTTGATTTCATTGATACATTTTTGAAACGACAAAATTATAGAAATGAAAAATAGATTCGTGTTTTTTGAGAATTAAAAGAAGTGAGAATGGTGGGGAAGTAGATATGAGTACAGAAAAATGGGACAGAATAGAAATGTCCTGTATCTTGGCTGAGGGTAATCACACTAATCTACACATGTGATCAGCGTCTCTGGGACAAAATAACACACACACATACACAAATGAATATAACAAATATATATAAAACTGGTGGGATAGGAATAAGTCCATGGATGCCAATTTCCTGGTTGTGACATTGTACTAGTTTTGGTGGCCATTGTGTGAAACTGGGTGACAAGTAGAGATCTCTCTTATTTCTTACAGCTCCAGGTGAACCCACAATTCTATCCAAAAAAAAAAAAAAAAAAGGCGATGACTTAAAGAAGTCATTGTCTAAAAGAAAGTAATAGTTGATATGCTTCTAGGTTCCACCCTTGGGCTTTTTTTTTTAGTGAACATTTATAGCCACATCAACTGAATGTTTAGAACACAAACTCAGCCAGTAAATAGTGCTGTGCACGTGGACACCACCTCAGTTGTTCTTACCCCAAATCCTGCAAGGCAGTTACCAACTTTATTCATTTTATATAGATTAGGAAAAAGAGTTCTTAGAAAGTAAGTACTTTCTCCCAAAGTCAAAATACCAGGAGGCATAGTTAATCAACCCTCATGTCAAATGTAGGTCAGTGTGATTCTGCAGTTTCTATTTAATTATTTTTCATTTAAAAAAATAGCTAATTCAGCAAACAGGATAAAAGAGAGCTGGATTACAAAAGCTTCATGAACAAATGTGTGCACACATTTATTAATTGGAAATTTATGCTCATCAGAGATTTGGGTACACGCTAATAATTCCAAAATGATCCATCCAAAGGTGTCACTAAGAGAAGTAGTAAATCCATATCAGAATAGTTATTTGTTTCTGTACTATATTCTTCACTAATAAGTGTCCTGCTCTTCTATATCCATTAATCTCATTTGAACATTAGGCATTATTGTATGATGATATTTATAAGTAATTGTATACAAGGAAGAATATGTTCAGGATGATCTTGAAGGCAGGCATTCTTTCCATTTCTTAAAGATTTTTTTTTTTTTTTTATTTGACAGAGAGAGATCACAAGTAGGCAGAGAGGCAGGCAGAGAGAGAGAGAGAGGAGGAAGCAGGCTCCCTGCTGAACAGAGACCGATGCGGGACTTGATCCCAGGACCCTGAGATCATGACCTGAGCCAAAGGCAGCGGTTTAACCCACTGAGCCTCCCAGGCTCCCTCCATTTCTAAAACCCCACCCAACCTCTAGCACAGTGCCCAACACACACACATAAATCTTGGTAAATCCTTGTTGTGGGAGAAAAGAGGGACGCTTAGCAGAGGTCTCCACCTGTCACCCAGTTTCACACAATGGTAACCAACAGTGTCACAACCAAGAAATTGGCATCTGTGGACTTACTCCTATCCCACAGTTTATATGCATTCATTTGTTTATGTGTGTGTGTGTGTGTGTGTGTGTGTGTGTGTGTATATGCGTTTATTTTGTCCCAGGCACATTGATCACATGCGTAAATTAGTGTAGCGTAGACCAGGGTTCAGAAACCTTTTTTCTATAAAGAGACAGGTAGAAAGTATTTTAGATACTGTGGACCATACTCTCTGTGTTGAAACACAGCCATAGACCATGTAGGAATAAATGGGGATAGCTATGTCTTATAAAACCTTATTTACAAAAATAGGCAGCTAGCCTGATTTAACCCATGGTAGTAGCTTGCCAATCCCTAGTGGAAACCTAAAAGGACTAATAGGAAGTGTAATTTTTTTTAATTAAAAAATATATATTTTTTCCTTTAAAATGCTTTTATTAAATAAATAAATAAATAAAATGCTTTATCACCTTTCGGAATGGGACTGTAACTGTTTTGCTCAGAAGTAAAAGGCAACATAACTAAATTAGTAAAACTTACAGAAGAGTCGTCATTTTTATCTTTTTGATGTAATTTTTTTTTTGCAAACATCAAAAATATTTTCAATAATTAAATTACCCACTGATGGTATAAGTTGTCAACACACTGTGATTTTCTTGTCACTTGGTATGTTCAACCAATGCTACCAGACTATCCATCTAAAGATGTAAAATTATGTGTGTAGCTGAATCAGGTGTATATGAGTCACATGTGATTGAAACTGGTTGAAATGCAGATTCTGATACCTAGGTGCTTCTTTGTGCTTAAGATACTGCAATTTTTTTTTTTTAAGATTTTATTCATTTATCAGAGGGAGAGAGGAGGAGAGAGCAAGCACAGGCAGACAGAATGGCAGGCAGAGGCAGAAGCAGGCTCCCTGCTGAGCAAGGAGCCCGATGTGGGACTCAATCCCAGGACGCTGGGATCATGACCTGAGCCGAAGGTAGCTGCTTAACCAACTGAGCCACCCAGGCGTCCCAAGATACTGCATTTCTAACAAGCTCTCAGGTGATATCATTATTGTTGATTCAGGAATCACATTTTGAACACCAAGGATCTGGTAATAAGAAACATAGATTCTGAGACTTTTAAAAATTTTTCCAAATTCGGGGTGCCAGGGTGGCTCAGTGGGTTAGGCCGCTGCCTTCGGCTCAGGTCATGATCTCAGGGTCCTGAGATCGAGTCCCGCATTGGGTTCTCTGCTCGGCAGGGAGCCTGCCTCCCTCTCTCTCTCTCTCTCTCTCTCTGCCTGCCTCTCCATCTACTTGTGATCTCTCTCTGTCAAATAAATAAATAAAATATTTTTTAAAAAATTTCCAAATTCAAGAATGTATTGAAAAATTATCGATATAAACTGCTTGGACTTAGGGGAAAAAAAAAACCCAAAACAAAAACAAACACACCCCTTTTTTAACTTTTTTTTTTTTTTTTAAGATTTTATGTCTTTATTTGACAAACATCACAAGCAGGCAGAAAACCAGATGGAGGAGGAAGCAGGCTCCCTGCTGAGCAGAGAGGCTGATGCGGGGCTCATCCCAGGACCCAGGGATCATGACCTGAGCCAAAGGCAGAGGCTTTTAACCCACTGAGCCACCCAGGCGCCTCACTTTTTTTCCTTTTAATTTCAGGAAATTATTCATTTGTAAGTTTACTTCTAAGTTTAATCTGATTTGAAATTACTTCTCCAAGTATTGGCAAATATGTCATTAAATATTTTAAGGTAGAAATCAAGTGAATTTAGATGGGATTTTTTTTTTAATGTATTAAGCTAGTATTTTCAAAGAACCATGAGATATTTGACTTCTATCGAGCATATTCTACAATTACTTTCATAATAACCCAAGTAAAGATGTGTTGAGTGTGAAGTGTAAGCTGGGCACTCACCCACATAATCTTTTATATTTATCTCAGCCCTGCATTTACAGAAGTACCAAGAGTGGCACAGAAAAGTTTACAAGGTCTTCAAGTCTTGGAGCCAAGACTGATTTCAGAGCTCGACACTGCCGTAAACACGTCTCTCACTAAATCTTATGGCTAATGTTGACAATAAAAAAGCGGCAATCGCAGATAAATATGTGGCATAAAAATCAGTGAGTTTAGATCCAACCCGACTCGTTTCTACATCTATCTTATTCATGTCAACTCTAATAAAAATGCAAGAAAACTGCCCTTTCCGACTATAAGGGGAAACCTCTGATACATTTTGGGTGCGTGTCTCATGAGGAGGGACAGAGGAAAAGAGAGAAAGGAAGAGGAAGGAGAGAGGAAGATTCTGGAGAGCAGACAGCCTTAGCTCCGGCTTACTGAGCAGAGAAAGGGTGAGCAGGCTCAGCCCCTGTGCTCCCCAGCTGGTGCTTGGTGAAGCCATTAGAGCAGGAGCCCCTGGCAGCAAGCTCTCTTGGGCCTCCAGGCCACCGTAAAACAGCAGCGCCTTTTTTCCACCAGAAGAAAAGGCCAGTGTTTGTGGCACAAGCACTTTACCACATGCTCCTTTTGGTAGAGAAAGGAGGGCAGGGGAAAAAAAAAAAAAAGCCAGAGTCATAGGTTTTTCCTTACTTTCTTCTAAGGAGAATATTTCCTCCACTTTGAATAAACTTTAAGAAATTCCATGTTTGAAATGATATATTTTAAAAACAATCAAAAACAAACTAGGTGAACCCGGAACCTATCTCAGTGGATAATAATGATAGCTGAACAGCGCTGGAAGTGTTTTTCATGAGGAATCATCGAGCAGACATTAAAAGAAACCATGATGAATAGAGGGAGTGACTGACTGGCTAGAACAAATATATGTATTAAAAAATACAACGCTTATGATTATTTACTTGACTCTGTGCCTGTGAATTTCTCTTATGAGTTCAGCTGGGTGGATATCAGTTTATTCTAGGATTACGTGTTTTTTCCTGGTATTTGATGTGCTCCTTATCGTGGCCTACAGCCAAAGTCAGATGCATTTCATAAGGTAGAGGAGGACGGTCTTCCTGAGGCCAGAACAGACTTCAGGGGACCATGCATACCATACTCCGCTCCAGCCTAACTACCTTTGGAAAAGGCCAGAACAAAAGGCTTGAATCAAGAATCATTCAGGAACAGAAATTTCAGGGGCTGTGGTAAGTAGATAAAAATTTAATCTACTCAAAACTCTGAGTGCCCTTGTTCAAAACCTAATTATGATTTAAATCTTATGGAATACAATTTGGGCTTTCTTTGGTGATTCAACAGAGTTTCAAAACCATCTTTTTTCTTTATGAACCTGGACTGTCATTGTGCACACTATGAAACCATCTAGTCTGGGTGTTAAACAGGTAGATACATGGGTGTTTACCTCTCGGTTTTATGGCCGGTTTAAAGACTTTTTTTTTTTTTTTTTAAGATTTTATTTATTTATCAGAGGGAGAGAGGGGGAGAGAGCAAGCACAGGCAGGCAGAATGGCAGGCAGAGGCAGAGGGAGAAGCAGGCTCCCTGCTGAGCAAGGAGCCCGATGTGGGACTTGATCCCAGGACGCTGGGATCATGACCTGAGCCGAAGGCAGCTGCTTAACCAACTGAGCCACCCAGGCGTCCCTAAAGACTTTTTTTTTTATATGTACGTGCATTCTGCGTACGCAATACACATATGCACATGGACTCAAACAAATGTACGGTCACTTGTATTTGACAACCTAAATATTATATATTCAATGAGGGCTTAATATCCAAAATATATAAAGAACTTACACAACTCAACAACAACAACAAAAATTCTTTAAAAAATGGGTAGAGGGGTGCCTGGGTGGCTCAGTCAGTTAAGTGTCAGACTCCAGATTTTGACTCAGGTCATGATGTCAGGGATGTGAGATTGAGCCCCATGTCAGGCCCCACACTGGTCATGCACTCTGCTTAAGATTCTCTCTGTCCCTCTTCCCACTCACTTTCTCTCTCTCAAAGTAAATAAATAAATAAATAAATAATAAGCAGAGAACCTGAATAAGCATTTTGCCAAAGAAGGCATACTGACAACCAACAGACACATAAAAAGACACATAAAAAGGCAATACAGATCAAAAGAGCAATGAGATATCCCCTTATACCTTTCAGAATGGTTAAAATAAAAAGACCAGAAATAACAAATGTTGTTGAAAACATGGAGAAAAAGGAACCCTTGTGCCCTGTTGGTAGGAATGTAAGTTGATGCAGTCATTATAGAAAACAGTTGAAGTTCCTTGAAAAATTAAAAATAGAAATACTACACGACCCCAAAATTCCCTGCTGAGTATTTGCCCAAAGAAAATGAAAGCCCTAATTCAAAAAGATATATGCACCCCTCTGTTTATTGTTGCTTTATTCACAATAGCCAAGATATGGAAGCAATCTAAGTGCCCATCAATATATGAATGTATAAGCAAAATTAGATACATAGATAGATAGATAGATAGAATGGAATAGTACACAGTCATAAAAAAGTGAGAAAGTGCCATTTGTGACAATATGGATGGACCTCCATAAGTTGGACAGAAAATGACAAATTCATATGATTTCATTCGTATTTGGAATCTAAAAACAAAACAAGTGAATAAACAGACAAAAAACAGAAGCATACCTGCATACACGGAGAACAAACTGATGGTTGCCAGAGAAGAGAGGGTTTGAGAGATGGACAAATGGGTGAACAGGAATGGGAGATACAGGCTTCTAGTTATAGAATGAATAAATCACAGGAATATATGGTTCAGCATAGAGCATATAGTCAATGGCTTTGCAGTAACATTGCCTAGTGAAAGATGGTAGCTACACTTGTGTTGATCATAACATAACCCACAAGATGTTGAATTGCTATGTTTTACACTTGAAACTAACATAACATTGTGTGTTCAGTGTGTTAACTCTACCTAAATTAAAAAATAAAAGACCAAATATGGCAAAGTTAAAATATGGGAATTTTTCAGACATTATAAAATATTTTTGCTTTTAGCAAGTTTACAAACATCCTTTATACTTACCAGTACAGGTTTATCCAACTATGACTGGAAACATTTCTACCAGGTCAAATGAGCAAAGAGCAATTTTCATTGCTAGCAGTCTCTTGAGAAAGCATCTCTGATCAGAACAAGAGTTCAGCACAGTACTCACAAAGCAATTTCTGCAGGTGGCCTCCTGGTAGTGGGGTAGGCACTCCAAAGCACATAGGACTCCATTCTTCTTTGGCCATTGAAGCAGGTCTGTACAACAAAATGTCAGTTCTCAAAAAACGCACCCTGAGGGCTATGGAGATAGCACCATAGGCTCCTGACTCTGTCTGGACTGGTTTTTAAACACTAGTCTTACCATTAGATGGATGTGTTTGCTGTGCTTGGTTTTATGGGTTAAGAAGAAGATCCTCCTGGATTCTACATTGTCAGTTTGAACTAAGAGAATGCTGATATTCAAGCATCTTTACTCTAATGGTAAATTTAATTTAATCCAATATACCCATATGTGTATTTTGTTTTGTTTTTAGAGAGAAAGTGTGCACCCATGCAGTTGTGGGGAGGGGTATAGGGCTAGAGAGAGATAATCTTAAATTGGCTCTGCACTCAATGTAGGTCCCAACTCTGGGCTTGATCTCCCAACTCTGAGATCATGACCTGAGCCAAAAATCAAGAGTTGGATGCTCAACTGACTGAGCCACCCAGGCATTTCTTTACCTATACATTTTAAACTTTGTATAGAGTGCCTGAAATTTCACCGATTAAAGATTAATTTACTAATTCTTGCTCCTTTTGAAAATGCAAATATAAGATTGCCAATAACCTTTCTCATTCAGGATGAATTAATTCAGTCAGAATCCTTTTCCTTCCTGCATCTGGGTTCCACTCTACTGAGGGAATGGGGATTTTCTCTTGCTTTATACTTCTGAAGAATGAAAACCTGAGAAATGGAGATCTTCCTATGAGAGAGTGTTAAGGAATTTAAGTAGACAAAAGGGCAGATTTGGTAGAGAAAGCTCTCTCATATACTCTGAAAAGACAGAGTGTATGAGAATGTGGAATTACTAAGCCAGAGAGGTAGTAAGATTTCACAGAGCGCAGTGGGACTGCTTCCCCCTCTTCCTTTGGAGCTTTTTGGGGATGAGAGCATAGACTCTGGAATCAGACTGCCAGGGAGGAAACACCAGTTCTGCAATTTACTAATTGTCAGAACTTGAACAATGTCCCCAAATGCTCTATCTCAGTTTCCTCTGTAAAATGCAGTCATCATGAGGGACTCTGAATTATTACAGTTAAAATATCTAGAAGAGAAAGTGGCATGAAAAATGTGCTATACCAATATAACTGTCATCATTTCTCTCATCTCCATGCAATAATTCAACTGAAGTGCTGTTACTCAGAACAGTATAAAATCCCTGATTCACATGTAATATTAAGATCCTTGTAAAAGTAGAAGTAGGGGCGCCTGGGTGGCTCAGTGGGTTAAGCCGCTGCCTTCGGCTCAGGTCATGATCTCAGGGTCCTGGAATCGAGTCCCGCATCGGGCTCTCTGCTCAGCAGGGAGCCTGCTTCCCTCTCTCTCTCTCTCTGCCTGCCTCTCCATCTACTTGTGATTTCTCTCTGTCAAATAAATAAATAAAATCTTTAAAAATAAATAAATAAAAAATAAAAGTAGAAGTAAATACCGGAAAAATTAAGATGAACCTTCTGTGGAGAAACTGACCTTATTCCACCAAGGAGGTATGTTACTGATATTTCAAACTATCTTAAAGTACAGATACCGATCTCTCAAGTATGTCACTCAAAGTATGTCATTCCCAGAGGAACCAGGCAATTTGAAAATTCTTAGCCAAAATTCTCTATCAGACAAACACAGAGATTTCTTAGGGATTCAGCTCCAGTTATGGCCTCTGAGTAGAACAGGTGACAATTATTTTCCTAGCACTTTTTGAGTAGAAATGTTTTTTGCATCTATTAGGCAGGTTATACGGTTTCCACCAGTGTTTTCCACCCCCAAGGGACAGCTGTTGTGCTGCCACACCTCCTTTATAATATGGAACCCCCAAATTCACCATTTAGTAATTACTCATTTAAACCACAGAAGGCCAAATTATAGTTCAACTCATTATCTCCTTCTTTGACCCAACGTGCAAAAAAAATATATTTGTCATGAAAAACAAAGCATGCACGTGCGCACACACGTGCGCGCACACACACACACATACACACACCACCTTTCCCATACCCTTGACTCCTATTTTACCTCCATTCTGTTCTGCCAGTGGATCAGTCTCTTCTCTGACCCAGCTCTCCAAATACCAAACCTTAGAGTATTGTCTAGTACAGGACTTGGCCCAAGAGTCCCATTATATGTTTAGTGATTTACTCATTAGTGTCTATCCTTGGATAATAAAAGGGACCCATCTCATTATCCCTTGCTTTTATTAGAGCAGTGATGCCATTCTCTCCTTTTCTAGGTGTCAGTTCACTCAGCATTGTGAATTCACTGAAACGTCTAAGAAAATCTAGTACTCTAACTCAACTATCAGTGTGTACCTGCCCTTAGTGAAACATACACCCCATTGTCATCATTTCAAGTAGATTCTGTTTAAAGGGTGTAACAGACCACTGGGCTCTTAGGACCACTATGAATCCTCTGTACACTGACACATTAGATTGCAGAGGGAAGAAAATCACATGAGTTTCATCTCACGTGGCGCAAACCCAGCCAAGTTCTAGGCCACAGGAAAACAAAACTAGACCTTAATCTCGGCTTGATGGATATCTTTTTTTTTAATGAACACCTGGAACAAATCCATCTTTGAGAGCTGTCTGATAGAACTTACCAAACAAATCAACTAAGTGAATCATGAAGAGAAAAAAATATGGCACTACTATTCAATTGTCAAAATAACTCTACAGTCTAATGCCATGTTTCAAAGCCCTGTTGTTTGTGTTTTTATGAGTTTGGTTTCTAAGCTCTTTTAAAGTACACATTCTAGGGCTTTGTAAACAGTCACATTTTCAGAAAGTGTAATCGTTTTTACTTTCTTGCTATATATCCAAACACATAAAATTATTATTTATTTCTGTGGTAAGAACACCTTAATGTTTAACCAAGGGGCTCTTAAAAGTATAACCAATGAAAAAACCTGGATTTGTTTTAATAAATTGATTTTTACTCAACCTACTTTTTCTTGAGTCTTTGGCATGACAACATTCCTTTAGAATTACTTAGCCCAGCTGTGTGGTGGGTGAACCAAAGGACACTGTTACCTAATAGGAAAAATCCACCGTACATACACTAAGGTGTTAGCCCTCTCAACATTCCTAATTCAGGAAAATAAAGCAAATGAAAAGAACTTGTTCAAAGGGAGAAAAGTTGACTTACACTTCTGTCTCCGAGCTGCTTTCAAAAGGCCTCCAGGGGAGGCATCAGGGTTCTAGAAATACTTTCGGATAAGGCGTCGGGGGAGCTCTGGGTTCTGATCCTGCTTGTTCAGCTTTAGCCAGGCTACTTGACCTTAACGGACCCCAGATTCCCATCTATAAAATGAGGAGTGTAATATTTGTCTTTCCTACTTTACAAAGTTATTGTGGGGATAAAATAGAAAAACAGATGTGAAGCTTCCCCAGAGAAATATATAAAATACTACAGATATTAATACTGATTCTCCTTGGCCCTTAGGTCAAAAATTCTTCAGACCACATCTTACCATCCTTAAAAGGAACAGGTTTTTTTCTATGAAGGTTAGAAACCTGAAGTTAATGATTCATTCTTGGTATTATACATTAGATGTAACTCAAGGTCTAAGATAATAGAAAAACAAAACAAAACATCAGTTATTTTTTCCTGAAATTTCAAAGGAAATGTACGTTCTCTTCTCTCTTTTTCAAGCCTACTCCTTGTTTTGAAAATTTGTACATTTGTATACCCTGGAGTGTTTTATTGCACATATGCAACCCCACACCCACCTGCACACATCTCCTACCATTCCCATATGATCTCTCGAATAACCATTCTTTCCTCCACTTTAATTTTTCTTTCACAGTTTCTCTACGCTCTACTATCCATCATAATTCTTTTTTTTTTAAGATTTTATTTATTTATTTGACAGACAGAGATCACAAGTAGGCAGAGAGGCAGGCAGAGAGAAAGAGGAGGAAGCAGGCCCCCTGCAGAACAGATCGCCTGATGTGGGGCTCTATCCCAGGACCTTGGAATCCTGACCTGAGCCCGAAGGCAAAGGCTTTAACCCACTGAGCCACCCAGGTGCCCCCTATCCATTATAATTTTTAACCACAAACTCTTTGATACCACAGGGCTAATATATTTAGATAGTTGCTTCTGTTTTTTCCTTCACATCACAAGAAAGAAAGGGCCCCTGAAATTCGCCTCCATGAATTGCTGTATAAGTCGTGTAGATGGTCACAATTTTATATTGGAAAAAAAATACACTCCAGTGGTTGAATGGGTCTGATTATCTAAACATTGTCATTTAATTTTAAATATTCCTAGTGAACATTATGTAATTTGTCTGAGACATCCTGACCTGACATTTGCACAAAGTTTCAGAAAAAAATTAAATCAAACAACTAACAGCTAAGACAGTGATCAGGAGCCTAGTTAGCATTTAAAGGTCATCATGGAGACTTGTATGGGAAATAGTATGATCTCAGAAAGGAAAAGGGGGTCATGTACTTTTCTTTGGCTGGTCTCTATGACACACACACACAAATATGTGTGTGTGCAATATATAATAATATAATATTTAATATATAATAATATATATTATGCACACACATATCACATGGCATATGTACATACCATTTCAGAATCTTCTTTAGCTTTTCTTGCTAGAATAGAAATGATGTCAAGACTTCAACTTACCCTAATGTATATAAAAATATTTCTTTTTCTAAATTTAGAAATTCCATAATGGTCTTGGAATTCATATGATGTCACTGTCCTAAAAATATATTACAAATTTCCAATAACTTCCAAAGTACACATTTCAGAAAAGTGGTCTTGAAAAATTACTTATATTTTATACACACACACACTTTTTAGGTGATTTTAATAAAAAATTTTCATAAAATATATTTGAATAGTGACTACACAATTGGAATTCATACTGACATGGAAAAATGTTATGTCTACATAAGTACTTTCTCAATTTATTCTGTTTGATTCTTATGGTACATTGAAGCTTTTAATTTATATTTAAATGTTTTACTACATAATTAATTGCTCTTATAATAAAATTTTTATTGCTCTGACTACCATACCGTCTATGAAATATGATGTTGTACAAGTTGTATAAATTCTCTGTGCTTCCTCTTTTTTTTTTAAGATTTTATTTATCTATTTATTTGACAGACAGAGATGACAAGTAGGCAGAGAGGCAGCCAGAGACTGGGCAGGGAGCCTGAAGCAGGACTTGATCCCAGGACCCTGAGATCACGACCAGAGCTGAGGGCAGAGGCCCCAACCCACTAAGCCACCCAGGTGCCCCTCTGTGCTTCCTTTTTTGTTGATTTTTTGTTACTTTGTCATAATTTGGGGCATGGGTAAGAGTACCTAACTCATACTGTAGGTATAAGACGTCATGAGATACCACATATTAGATGCTTAGAAAAATTTCAGTCACAAAATCAGTTCTCAATAAATGTTGGCTGACATTATCTATTTTACTCTCCATCAGACCTAGTAAAATGCACATAGCAAACTTTTCATAAATAGTTCATGAACAACTCAGTAAGTTGTCAAATCTATGACATGGCTGTTGTATAAATAAGCTACTTACTTGCATACATACATGTATAGATATGTATGTTTGTGTATGTGTGTGTGTGTGGGGTGGTGTGGGTGTATGCATGTGTGTGTGTTTACAATGTCATAGGAAAAGTTTTAGATAAGGCCACTAATAAAAACATAATGAACGAAGACAGAAAGAGACATCTGAGTCTCACAACTCAGCTAACATGCATAGTCTAACACTGTATTTTCCTAGCATTTCTCATATTATTCAAAATATCCATGTTTATATATATATTTCTTCTTTTAAAGATTTTATTTATTTATTTGAAAGAGAGAGAGACAACAAGCAGGAGGAGGAGCAGAGGAGAGATAAAAAGGGAGAAGAAGGGTCCCTGCTGAGCAAGGAGATGAGGGACTCCATCCCAGAACTCTGGGATCAAGACCTGAGCTGAAGGCAGCCACTTAACTGACTGAATCTGCCCCAGATGTCCCATCCTTATATATTTTTGAATACCCTGTTTTTTCTCTTTTGGGAAGGTATAGGTGAGTATGCCGGCCATTTTCTGTCAGAGTATTGAGTCCCATTCTCACCTTTTTTGTGTTCTTCTCAGTATCACAGGAGTGAGAAGCTTGCAAACTGTATTTCCGAAGCTCCTTTACAAAATGGGAGTTAGCTGGACTTGGCTGGTAGAGATGCTTGTAATAAATGGGCAGTAGGAGGAAGGGCGACATGATTATGCTTCCAGCTCTGGCAAGTGCAGCAGCTGGGAATGCAGGTGCGGACATCAGCCACAGTCTGAGCAGGGGCAGCAAGGGCGGTGCCACGAAAGAGCTTCAGCGGCCGTGCCATTGGCTCAGTGCCCAGGGCAGGTTGGTGCCCTCCATCCACAGATGGCAGTAACTTCCTAATCTCTGAGTGAAACTCCTTCCACCATTTGCTCCTCCAGACTTTCCAACACCTTTCTAACCAATTCACTGCACAAAATGTCTGCTTGAAAGCTCCGGGATGGTATCAATCTAATTAGACAGTGATTTCCTAATTATACAACCATTTTAGGAAAAGAGTAGAACTTGCTCTTAGCTGTGTTTATTTGGAAGAAAAAAGAAAGGGTTAAAAAGCTTTTGAATATGAATGGAATTTTTAACCATAGTGGAAAACTAGTCAATTTAAGTTTTAAAAGGAAATCATTTTTATTTTAGATAGATTTTATTTGATATTAAGATGATATTAAGATGAACATTAAATATTTGTTACTTTTATCAACTGAATATGGTAGAGTATGCTCGATATTTGTTTCTTTTAAGAAATATATTTATACAATATATATTTGTATGCGTATATATTTGTGTACATATACATGTATACATATTTCTATATGTATATATGTATGTGTGTGTGTGTGTCTATATATATATATTTTTTAACTTACTTTAAATGTTAAATCCATTTATCTCACTGGTCGTCTCTAAAAATAAGCACCCATTTCTCCCTCCTCCAAGGCCCACACCAACTTATTTTTTCCTCTTTTCTCTGTTCTCTGATTTACACACTCCTTTAATCAACATATTCAGTTCACTCCTCACCTGAAAATATACTTCACAAACCCACTTCAAGTAAAAATTCCAATGCTTTTATCTTCTCCAGTTTCTGACAAAATGAAAAAAAAGAGAACCCTAGGTTTCTAATCTTCTAGTACCATATCCTATTCCCGAGTATGTCTCAATCCCCTCCACAATGTTTCTGAAGCGACAGGCTGCAGACTTCCTGCATAAACCCAATACACTACCGCATCAGAATTTCTGAGCAGACTCTCATAGTCTGCATTAATAAAGCCTCAAAGTGATTTCTTGTGATGATGACTACACTTCAAGAAACTTTAAATGTGGATTCTGATCCACCCATCTGAATGGCAACTGCACCCCACTCATCAAATTCTCTAGGAGATTCTTAAATTTCAACCTGTCTGATTTATAGCATTTCACCCCAGCTCCCACTCCCTCCCCCACTAGAATTTTGAACAATGCCATTTTATCTCAAAAGCTTTTAGTCATAATTGCTTAAAATTCTGCCTTTCTCTATTTATACCTGCACAAATTCTCTTAATGAAATCCTTTTATGCTACTACTTCCACTATAATCCCATAGAGGTGATGCTATATTCTCTGTGTGTATGTCCAGTTGTATACGTAGTTTTAAATGCAGATTTCACATTTCTAATCTCTTGCTAGATTTCCTTACTAAAGAGCAACAAGTTATTCATTCAGCCAATATTAGAGGAATATAAAACCACATATCAAGCACAGTGCTTGCTTCTGGAAAATCAATCCAAGAAGCACTCAGGCAAACATATCTATTGCCCCCTTTTCCACTAGAAAGTTACACTTCTTTTATCTCATTTACCTTTTCAATTCGAATTTTTCTTCTCTCAACTAAACCTTTCTCAATTCATGTATCCACCGTCTCCCTAGCTAGTTTCCACTTGAAAACTAAGAATTCAACGGAGAGGGAGTACATGTGTAACAACAGTTTTCATTAAAAAGGCCCTAATTTGCAATGTTCATCATTTCCGTGTTGGAATTCTTCATGCCGTGGTTAAGTAAATATTTGATGTCACTGAACAGGAAATTGGGGACAGATGTGCAATATCTGCTCTTGGGAGCCAATGCAAATGGTGCCCTGGATACCAGTGGAATCGCCTCTTTATCTTCCATATTTATATCACATGTTCATTTAATCACCAAATTCCAAAAATTCTCCCTTTGGATGGTGTCTAAAACTACTCTCCATTTCTCTCATCATGGGTCTCACCTAAACCTCAGGTGTGTTTACGAAATTACATGGTACTACTTTAAGCTCTCTACCCACAGCTGCCTGACTCTGCTCCTATCTGCCCTCCTCAGGGCATGATGTTTATGTTCTCCAAGGAAGATGTGATCACATCATTGCATGTTTCAAAATGTTTAATCACTTTCATTGGTCAACAAAATCAGTTCTCTCTAAGGCAGCTCTAAGAGTGAAAATGCTGGATATAGTAATGATATGAAACAATAGATTGTGTTCAGGAATGAAAACAAGGTTGTTTTAATGTTTTTAGATTTTTTTGAACTTTTCATATCTTGTGATGCTTCCTTTTTGCTCTTAGAAATGTTTATAGTGTCAAGAAAGTATGCCTGGTTCTTTGTATCCTTCCAATTTCTCATAACTCTCTCACACTTCTTATTCTTACTGTTAACACGGACAGGTCCAAAATAATCACAGTACCTTCTAACCTGCCTTTAGCAACCTCTTATCTCCACTTCATTCTCCATGCTATGGCCAGAAACATTGTAGATAATGACCTGTTTTGAGCATCTAGTACCTTTGCCATTGAATGAGCCACACTACTGCATAGGTCTCCTTCTTATCCATTTCATGAGAAGAATAAGACTTAGGAAGTAATTTGTGCCAGGTTGTAGGAGTATTAAGTGGAAGACCATCTCAGGGTTCTCTCTCAGAACAGCTTCAGTAACAACCCACACTAAGTACACTCTCTACAAGTCTCCAAACTTTCTTCAACCTGAATCCTCACCACTCCCCTTCACATACTTTCCATACGATGTAAATAGCTCACTAGTCTGCATGCAGCTGCCATTATATCTCTATTCATGTAAGTCAGCAGCTCTAATGCCCTTCTTGTGTTCACCTGGAGGAATTTCTTCATATTTAAATAAACACAGATCTGCTTTCTTCATGAAGAGCCCTTGATTCCTTCAGAAAGAGCTTCTCACTTTTTTTTCTAAACTCTCATGGATCTATTTTGACATCTTCCATGAAGACTTCCATAGTTTAACTTTTATTTTAAGTTTGTAATAGGCTATCTCTCAATACAATATCAAGGTTGTGAGACGAAAGAATAGATCTTCATGGAGGGTGCATTAGTTTTCTTTGCTGTATAACAGATTACCACAAATATAGCAGCTTAAAACAATTCCCACTTACTGTCATACAGTTTCAGTGGATCAGGAATCGAAGCATAGCTTAGTTGGTCCTCTTCTAAGGGACTCAAAGAATGCACTCAAGGTATCGGCTGGGGTTGGCATCTTATCTGAGGTGGTGGGTACTCTTTAAATTTCACATAGTCAGTGAAAGAATGTATTTCTTATGATTATAGGACTAAAAACTCTCAGCTCCATTTCCTACCATATGCTCTTATCCTCAATGACTTTTCGCTTCTTCAAGGATAACAGGAGAGAAAATTTCTGACTTCTTTGTTCCTAGTATCCATGTCTTCTTTTAATAAGCTCAACTGATTACATCTGGCCCACTTATAGTAGTCACCTTTTTGATCAACATACTGTCAACTGACTAGGGACCTTAACTGCAACTACAAAATCTCTTCACCGTTGCGATATAATGTAACATAATCACAATAATTATATCCCACAATCTTTGTCATAGTCTAATGATTAGAAAACAAATTATAAGCCTGACCCATATTCAATAAGGGGGGATTATACAAAGGTGTGGGCCACCAGTGCTTATTTTAGTTTTGTATCTACTGCAAAAGCCTACTTAGTCTAATGCTTCACTAATAAAAGTTTTGAATTATTGAATAATAATTGTGAAATTGACAAAGTAAATTGGTATTTTTTGTAATAAGTTATAACTTATACATATAAAACACATTTTATATGTGACAAATAGAAGCTTTTAGTGGTTGAACATATTAAAAAAAAGCAAGTAACACAATCTTTGTGAGCTTAAATGAATTCTGTCACTCAAGTGTCACTTTTTTAAATGAATAGAGAATTATAGCAAAACCAAAAGGATTTTAACCAAAGCTAATGCTTAATAAAAACTCTATTCTAAGTACAATGTGGAATCACTCTATTTCATCTTCCAGCCTCCATTGCACAGGTGGGAGCAGTAAAACTGACCTCACCCTGCCCTTTTCTGGTGTGTTGGGGAAGCTACCATCTCTAAGGAATACTACTGCTAGTCATTTAGTTGTTATAATTTTTTCTCCATGTGAACATGATTCCATAAAGACTTCTAATTTTATTTTGTAAGGAAAAGCACTTGATTTGTGAAAAGTTGACATGTTTTTGAATAGTAAGTCTATTAGTCACAAGCACACTGAGCCAAAGGAGCAACGAACAGAAGAATTAGGTGCCTGTACAGGTGAAATAGTGAAATTAAAACATCATAAAATGTTTGAAATGAATTATACTTCTGCTCACATTCTTTAAGGGACCCAAATTTGTCCACCTAATCCTTTTGGTTATCATTCCAGTTGATCAAGTCCTACAAGTCGGTGTAAGTTATGACTATAAAACATAGACCACTTCAGAGCTTCTATTGGTATGAATTCTGGGTTAGCAGCCCATTCTTAACCAGAATTAAAGCCTTAAGTGGCTGAAAGTGACCAGAAGGGGCTTTATTGTGGTCTAACGGCATCCAAGTAAAGGAAGCATATTAAATTTACAAAAATAAAACTGACTCTTATATTTGTGAATAATGGAATCCATTTCTACAGAAACAAGATAGGCCAAATTATATAGAAGTTATAGCATTTAAAAAGATCCTCAGTCTACCTCTGTTCTGAGGAATTAAAGGCATTTCTTTCAGGTATAGAGCTGAAAGTCCAATAACTGCATACCAGTCTTGTAGATCTTAAGGACACTTGAGCTCTGAGTCATGTTGAATCTATTTATGAGACTTTCAGATCAGTCTGATGAGTGGTGTTCAGTTGAATTGTATGGTTAAACTGATTGAATCTCCATCTTCAGAAACCTAAGTCATAGAGATGTTTGAGACTTGATTGACCTCTGAAAATTGAGTCAGGTGACAGTTACTAGACCTCAAGCATTTACAGAAAATATTAACTAACCATTGCCATACACTTGTAAACTTGTATAAAATATTATCTCATCATTCTTTCTGAGTGAAATATGAAGATACACTAGAAGAAATTTTACCATTTTATTTAGCTCCCAAAAAACTCCAGGTAGTTTCTTTCATGAAGATTACATTTCAGATGAAATTACAGATACCTTGAGAGGAGTGAAAATTCTCTATAACTCTACCTGTAGAACTTCCATTTCCTAAGCAGTGGTAGTCATTTGTGCTGTATCCTAATACACCCATTTGCCTTCTTGGCACAAGGCTTTACTGTGGCTGGAAGAGGACATGTGACTATGTCTTCACAGTGAGCCTGGAGCACACATGATACAGGTCATTTCCAGGGTGAAAGGAGGCTTGGAGTTCTCTTTCATTCAGGCTTGGCTGCCAGCAGTTGGTAATAGACAAATGTGGACACTAAAGCACTGAGATGAGTATAGCCACCCTTCATCCAGCATGCAATGAACATCAGCTTACACAGGAAATAGTCTGGTGTTTTAAACCACCCAAGATATTGAAGATACTTATTTTTGCAGTATGAGGCAAATCAATTTGGCTGATACAATTATTTATAGCAGAAACTTGAAAGATTATTGTTAATAATTCTGATAATGGTGATAGCTTGGAAAAATACAGACATGAAATATATTACATGTCTTATATATGCATGAGTCATAATAAAAAGCACCTAAGTTTTCTTCCAAGTATAAATATGTCTGTAAATGTTGGTCTGATGTTCTGTCTTAGCATAATCAACTGAAGCTACAAATCCATTAAATTAATTGGCAATTTAGGCTCCTTTTAAATTTTTCTTTAAAGGAAAAATTTTAATTTTTCATTAAAAGAAGTGGGTGAACATATTGATTTTTAGCACAGATTTAAAAGGGACATAATATTTATGTAAACACATTAAAGTATATCACATATTAACAGACACTGAATATTCATTTATATTAAGATTTTTAGAATAGAATTAAATATACCAATTCTCATGAAGCTATTGCATTCAATGGAGTGCTATTATAGATTCTAAGTCAATTGTATAAACAAAAGATAAGTAGATAGTAGATAGATGATGTATAGATAAAAGATAATGTATGGATAAAAGATAAAATGAAACTATTGAATAAACCAAGAAAGATGTTTCAGTAAGTCATATTACCTGAACCATTTTTTGAAATAAACTTTCTGGCTGTCTTCAATGTCAGATTTCCTTCTCTTGAGTCATTGAAATTAGGTCTTCTTGAAACTATAAAACTAAAATCCACCTCATGACTGGTATTCTTACAGAATAATATTGAAAATGTTATTTATGTCGAACATTTTGCTATTTTTACTTAAATGCATCAGATAGTTTTATGTATGTATTTTTTCTCTAATGTCCCTGACTTTATTGATAAAGTATTCTGAATGTATTTGAAAAGCATATGGATGTCTATGAAAACAATAAACTTGCCTTTCATACTGAAAGTATTGACCACTTGCTTAATAGACTTAAGGAATTCAAGAGGGGTATATTTTTTTCAGACCATGTGAAGTTTAATACCTGGGATATTAAAAATCAGAATTATACCACTTAAGTACTACCAGTCAATAGAACAGAATACAATAATAATATAGTATAAGTAATTTGAATACTTTATATTTATTTCTAGAATATTTTAATCTTGTAAGAAATCAACAACTAAAATTTATTTTGTGATCCCATACCTCTTTATATATTATAGCACATGTCACAATGTATTTATATTTCATTATCTGAGTATTTATTGGTCTTTGAGTATTTAGCTTTGCATCTAGAACATAGCAGCAATCACAACCTTTGACTTTGTTTCTGCCCTGGAACCCCAGGCAGCATGGGGATGGTCTAGCTATGCCTGGCCCAGCCACCCTATTGTAAGGAAACCCTATCAGAAATTCAACTGGCTTCCAAACTGAAAAAAAAAAAAAAAAAAAAAAAAACTAGGAACTATCCCATGCTATTCAATGCTATTTTAATTTTTTAATCCCTAAATCAAGTACTGTTTTACAACACTTTTTACTCATAAGCATTCAATGAAATTTATATAAAGAAAGATAAACCCTGATGTATCTTTTCTAGAATCTTATGACTAAAGTGTCTAACCTTTCAGAAGGGCATACCATCTAGAAACTACCTTGCATTGAGGAAATGGGAGAAGCTATAATGGTCAGCAATGCATGGTTTCTGCTCAATTAATACTTAAGATCTAGCAAAGAAGCAAAATTTTAATAATAAATCTATGAGCTAATATTATAAGCACTTTAATACAATAGTATAGTTAAAAGTTTGAAATGCAAAGAAAAAAGCAGTTAATAATGCTCAGGTTCTAAGAGAACTTTATGGAACAAAGAGTTTTGCATTGAGGTTCATTTTTTTTTTTAAAGATTTTATTTATTTGTCAGAGAGAGAGAGCATACACACAACCAGGGGGTACAGCAGAAAGGGGGAGAAACAGGCTGCCCAATGACCAAGGAGCCTAACACAGGACTCAATCCCAGGACTCTGGGATCATGACTTGAGCCGAAGGCAGATGCTTAACCAATTGAGTCACCCAGGTGTCCCTGTACTGAGCTCTAAAGAATTATGTGGGAAAGTTCAAAAGAGAATATTTACTTTAGATATAGAGAAGAACATACACAAAGATATAGAGGTAAGGGCATGGCAAGTCCCACCATTCTCATTATTAACCTCATTGCTCTGTAGTTTGGTTGTGTTTGTAGGTGTTGAAAAGGAACAAACATAGAGCACTGAGCAATGAGGCTTCAGCACTGGTGTGAAATGGAATTGTGAAGGGCCTTATGTTTCATGTTGTGAAAGCATAATTTTTAATCCTACAGGCAGTTCTGTGTTTTAGGAAGATTATCCTTGTGGGAGTAAAGAAGTCGCGGAATGTGGAGATCTTAGACGCACAAAACGCTAACTAGAAAACTGCTAAGTGTTTAACTTGGGTTAGAAAGGAGAATCAAAACTAAGGTCAAGAAAGCAGGAACTAATTGAATGTGTGGTTTTTGTCCTCAAGGATTGGATCAAGGAAAAGAATCAAGAGGAATCATCTAAGTGATTCAAAGGAAAGTTTGGGCAACTGACTATACCATGAGAGGAAAAAGACATTTTTGACCAGGAAAGCCTATAACTTTTCCAAATAAAGTTAGATTGTGGGAATTCTGTAGAGGATCAGAATAATAATTAGTGAAGAATACTGACCTGAATAATCTAACAACTGCGATGGTCCCATGAAATTTTTAAGAGTCTCAAAGGATGTGAAGACATTTTCTAATTGACAGTTGTACTCCTAAAGGTCATTCACGAAGTGACTAAATGGATGAAGAACTAACCACCCTTCCCCAAGGACACATTCTTAAGTTTTCTATGCCCCTCATTATTTTGGCATTTTCTGTAAATTCTAAGATGCTTTGCCAAAGATACTGACTATTCCATTGCCAATTGTATACAAACTAAATGTATAATCTCTAATAATTAAGTCCTCGTAGAGTTTAATGGATATGGTGTGGTATTTAACACAGTGAGAAACCTGAAAATAAAATGAAAAGAAAAAAACAAAACAAAAAAAGCTTGGAGGGTAACTTTTGGAACACCTTTAAGTACTTAACCTGAAATTGAATGGAACTCTGATAAAATGAACAGCTGCATTGGCCATGAAGTTTGACCTCTGGGTGCTAAGACCAAAAATTTTCCCTCAACTTGGATGACCTACATCATCTACTCATGCAGACAATATTAGAATATTAACAAACATCATTTTTTCTTTTCTAAATTAAGAAAACATTTTTATAAAATTATATTACTAAGACATGCAATATATTTTTCAAAATCTACTGAGGGAAAAAAGTGAAAATAATTTAAAAAGGGTCTGAAGGTGATTAGTAGTGATTAAGATAATAGTTATGTAAGATATCCTATTCGTGAATCCAAAATAATAAAAGTAGAAAATATTTATTAAGCACTTACTGTACATTGTTTATTATATCATTCACTTGGGCCACAGAACTTAAACAAAACTGTGAGGTCAGTATTTAAATGAGTGGCTTCATCACTTCACATTTTGACATTATCTAACATGGAATATATGCAGTTTCTGCAGATATTCCCACTTCACATGAATTTCTCTTAAAAATCCTATCTCATTCAAAGGCTACATTTTTTACTTGAATGTTTAAAAATATTGTTTTCATTTGAAAGAATTTCTGTTAAATTAATAAATGGCATAATATATTCAAGTTCAATCCATAATTTTATGGATTATAAACATATTCTTATTATTTGTAGTTATTCTATTAGGACTAATGTATATTACTTTATGGAGAAAAGCATTTTTGCATACTCATCCACAAGTGATTGATTTGGTTATTTATTAGCAATTTTTAATTTAGTGAAAATAAAGCCTAACTCAAAGTATAGCTTTTTTTTTTCTCTCAAAGTATAACTTTTAAAAGTATGAAAACAGTTCAAGCTTATATACCCAGGTCAATCCTATATCAATATAATATTTGATCTATAGTTTTGGAGATCATTCAAAAGCAAACTTCCTCTAATGAAGTAACTTTGATGAAATTCTAAAATATTCTTTTAAGGCTGTATATTACATATTCCTTTTTTTAAACAATTACTGAAATTTTGGGTTAAAATTTTATCATTTTGGTATGAATGAAGGGATAGTTTTCACATAAGAACATGGAATATCTTTTGCTTATGAAAGTATTTTAGAGTAAATTCAAAGTTAAAGAGCTATATTTTAATAACAGTGAAATATGAATTAATGAGAATAACATTATGTTCTAGTGTTTAAATTCAGACTGTGCTTATGTACTTTATTTATACTGAAGTCAGTAGTTTCAAATATTTTTTACAGAAAATTTTTATAGAAAAATTTTTACAGAAAAAAGCACATTTGATTACAAGCAATTTTTCATACAATAGGTACTATTAATGTTTATCTATAGCTGAGTTCACAGAATTTAATCTATCTAGTGAGATCTAATCTTATAAATAAAAAAATAAAATATAAAAAAATAAATCCTGGGGCACCTGGGTGGCTTAGTGGGTTAAGCCTCTGCCTTTGGCTCAGGTCATGATCTTGGGGTCCTGGGATCAAGCCCCGCATTGGGCTCTCCGCTCAGCAGGGAACCTGCTTCCCCCTCTCTCTGCCTACTTGTGATCTCTCTCTCAGATAAATAAATAAAATCTTTAAAAAAAATAATCCTTTTATTTATAAAACATTTCATGAGTGACTATTATGTGTTAAGATTTTACTAACCAATATAGCAGATATTAAGCTTGAAAAAATAAATAAGCTTGAATAAAATATTATTTCTACTCCGAAGACATTTACAAATTTACAAGACACGGGAAAAGAATTTTATGGCAGTGAATTCATGGTAGTACATTATATGGTGACAGCAATTGTCATAGCAGATACCTGTGAAAGCCACAAGAAAATTAGTGGTTTGGTAATAGGGAACTTCCACTTATCAAGCAGAGTGATTAATGGTTCTACTACTGTAAGAAAAAGTTATGGGATAATATGAAGCTATATAATTGTCTTAACTTGGCCTCTTTAGAAGCTTCAGAAAGAACAAGACACAAGTATTCCAGTTAGCATTCTTAGAAGAAAAAGTAAAGGAATGGGAAGAGTAAACAAGGAAGGAAAGCTAATGAAGGATGAGTAATTGAGCTGGTTACCATTGTTGGCAGATGGGATCAATTGTGCCATTAACCCTTTGAGGGACTCCGTAGAACATACCTCAGAACTGTTCTCCTAAAGAATGGGCTTTTATTTCCTGATTTTTGGTTTTACATTTGTTGAGTTTTGTTCCCAGAGGTTCTAACTTCCTAGCATTTCCTGGCTGTGCCTATTTGCAAACTCAGCAGACTTTTTGAGCTTCCACAAAAAGTTGCATTACACTCACTGGAAGGTCATTAGAATTTGAATTGCAAATAAAGAGCATGTTTTTGCTGAAACTGGTGGACCAAGGGACTGTGACCCTGGTTACCAGGCAAGATCTGTTTCTATAATTCAGTTTAATGATTGCATTGATATGGTCATTAAAATTCATTTCAAGTATTACATTATGAAATAATGTTCTTAAAAGTTGCTATATTTGAAAGTTAAACCAAGTTTTTAGGATTATATATCTTAAGTTTTATTTTCATCCTACGTGACCCATATTATATAGTGAAGTAAAAACTCGATTAATAAAGGAATATTATTCCAATGACCAATACATTTTTCAAACAAAAGTCATAACATATATAGTCTAGTATCCTAGAGTGCATTTTAGAGTATGAAATAAAGAAAAAAGAAGGAAACATAATGGCAAAAAATATATTATTACATACACATTAAAATTTTTAAACACACTAAAATATGTCCTCCAAGAGTTGACAGAAAAATTTTAAAATATAAAGGAGGGGGTCTTCCATTATCATTTTGGAAAATGGAAAGGGGGCAAAGAAATATTGGTTCTCCCTGTGTTGAGGTCAGCGTGAGGAGGATTTCAAGTATAAAGCAAACTCAAAACAGAAATTTGAATTCAACTATTATCAGTTTTCACCAATCTTCCCAGGAAAGCACTGAGCTGCCTAGGGAATGAGGAGGAAAAACCCCTGAAACAAAAGAACTGTAACATCGTATTGACTTTCTGTCTTCAAATATCTCTTATTTCGTTGAAACTTCTATACAAATATAAAATATCTGTCTTTCTATCATTAAATTTCTTTCCTTACAGGATAAACACAACACACAAACGTGAATGAGCTACAAATAAAGTATAACTGGTTACTTTGATCCACCTTCTCCAGATGTGAAAAGGTGAAATGAGCCTAAAGAATCCTAAGATTACATCAAAAAGGAAGATTCATAAAGAATAGGTTGCAAACAAAAGATTAACATTAAATCTTTTATATGTTAAACTAAATTTGCTCTAGAGTCATGGACAATCGGAACTAAGAACTTCATATGAAAGATGATAAGCGGTTCCTGGGTGACTTACTCATTAAACATCTGCCTTTGGCTCAGGTCATCACCCCAGGGTCTGGGATTGAGCCCCATGCCAGGTTCCCTAATCAGTGGGAAGCCTGCTTCTCCCTCTCCCACTTCCCCAGCTTGTGTTCCCTTTCTCGCTGTCTGTCTCTGTCAAATGAATAAATAAAATCTTTTCTAAAAATAGAAGATGATAAAAAGGAGAAACACTGGGAGAAAAGATTCTCAAGATCTTACATGTGAGTGTATCTCAGACCAACACCAGATCCCAAAACCCATTTTTCTCAACAGTATTCTGCCTTCAGTTTAACTAAGAGCAATTGACATCTTTCTGAGTGCATAGTTTATCCATCCCTCATCACTCACTCTCCTCTCTCTCCTTTTTCCCCCTTTGCTCATTTGTTTTGTTTCTTGTATTTTACATATGAGTGAAACCATATGGTGATTGTCTTTCTCTGACTATGTTGCTCAGCACTATAATCTCTAGGTCTATTCCCTTAAAAATGGAAAGATTTCATTATTTTTTATGGCTGAGTAATATTCCACTGTGTATATATGTTACATTTTTCTAATTTATTCATCAGTCAGTGGACACTTGAGCTCTTTCTAAGATTGGGTAATGTAGATAATGCTGCTATAAATACTGGAGCATATTTACTTTCGTTTCTTATGTGATTTCATATATGATTGATAACTGCAAATGATTATAAAGTAAGGACTCCTACTCTCATTTTTTGAATGGTGTACAATATGTGAACAGCAGATGGGGTCTAGAACCACTACTGTGCAACTACTAACGCAGGTCTTTTATATTTTTTTAATTGTACAATAATATAAGGTTTTATGTTGTCTTTTACTTTCCCCTGTCCCATTGACCCCTAAACATATTATTTAAAAATACTATTTTTTCCTAATAAGAGGTTATTTATAATGTCAACACCTGCTTATTTACGCTAGAGGCTAAATCAGAATTTAGGGTTAATTTGGAGCACTTCCTGTCATCTTAGTGGTGGGGAGCCTTTCTCGAAGACCGAATAAGGCAACTTTTGATTCCAACTCTGCATACTGGGTAGTAGCTAATGGTTTATTTTTGTGTCCCAACTCCCAAAGGGAGGCTGGAGAACAGTCGAGTGTTGTTCCTGACATCAGTGGTTTTGGCAATTATAGCATAAGAGAGAGAAACAGTCACAAGTTGAAAACACAGGCCAGTTTACCCTTTTAAATACAGTTGCAATGAAAGAATTCACCTATTAATAATAATAAAGTGGGCCTAAGGTTAAAATTGTTTTTATAGCTTGATCTTGATATTGGTATTTTCTAAAGGAATGTTTTCCACATCATTTGCCAAAGCATTCTGTTTTCAAACATACTTAAATTTCCTTGTTAATTAACTTACATATTTCCCCAACAACACTGAAGGGCTTCTGCTCAAAACTGGAGATTGGTAACCACTTTGTATTGGTGAATATGAAGTTTTGGTGTTTAAAATATAATTTCAAAGACTATATGAGGAAATGACTAAAGCTTATATTAAAAGAGTATTAAATAAAATTCTTTCAAATGTGTTCTCTATGTTCTAGTTAACTTTAAAATAATATTTAAAAGTTAATGCAAAACTATGGTTTTTACTTTACTATATAATCTTACTCTTGGCCTAGAAATTGGTAAATGCTGATGAAATCTAAAAATCATGTCTTGTTCTGTTGAGTTAGCCTTGGCTTCACAGCAGTGGTTTGCATAAGTAGTTGGAAGTGTACACTTTTCTTTTCCCTTAAATCTGAGGTCACTATTCAGCTCAGCTAACTAAATTTAATGTGCAAACCTGTATTTAACTGTTAACACCTAAATATACAGCTGAGTTTTCGGCATTAACATTAACACCATGTTTTGAAACCAGAAAGAATAAAAACAGGTTTTTTTAATTTAAGGTCTTTTAATCAATATCCAGTGATAGCTTGTTTGAGAAAACCCAGATTCTGACAGTTCCTTAATATTATGTTCCATATTTAACTGAAAAACTTCATTTTAATTGACATTTAATTGACATTTTAATGTGTAAATTCAAATGGACCTAATGAGAAAATTATAATTTAATGCCTTAATTGACAATTTAAAATGATTTTACTTAACAGAAATACTAGGTTTAGAAAAGTCTATTCTAGACACAAAGAAAAACTCAGTTGTTTTGGTTTCTGATTTATTCTAATCCTGGAATAAGCTGAGTAATCTTCTACTCAACACTGAACCTATGGAGGGCCAACAGAGCTCCTCTAAGTGGGACTGACATTTCAAATGAACTAATCCTACATATATGCATCTGCACACACATGATATGTGAACTTTTTATTTATTTATTTATTTAAGATTTTATTTATTTGATGGAGCACCTGGGTGGCTCAGTGGGTTAAAGCTTCTGCCTTCAGCTTGGGTCATGATCTCAGGGTCCTGGGTTTGAGCCCCACGTCAGGCTCTCTGCTAAGCAGGGAACTTGCTTTCTCCTCTCTGTCTCTACTTGCCTCTCTGCCTACTTGTGATTTCTCTCTGTCAAATAAACAAATAAAATCTTAAAAAAAAAAAAAAGATTTTATTTATTAGAGAGAGAGAGAACACGTGCACAAGCAGGGGAAGGGCAGAGGCAGAGGGAGAGGCAGACTCCTGGCTGAGCAGGGAGCCTGCTGTTGTGGGGCTCAATCCCAGGACCCTGAGATCAAAACCCAAGCCTAAGGCATACCAGACCCTTAACTGACTGAGCCACCCAGTTGCCCTGTGAACTTAAAAAAAAAAAAAAAAAAAAAAAGAAGGAAAAAAAGAAAGAAAGAAGAAAGAAGAAAGAAACAGATTTTATCTATTTATTTGAGAAAGAGAGTGAGAGAGAGCATGAACAGGAAGTAGAGGGAGAAGCAGGCTCCTTGCTTGGGAGCCCAATGCAGCACTCAGTCTTGGGACCCCAGAATCACAACCTGAGCCAAAGGCAAACACATAACCATCTGAACTAACTAGGTGCCCAATTTGTGAACTTTGTGCTGACATTAGATTCTAGAACAAATAGTACATTATGAACTACCTGTCCAGTGCGAATGCCTTAACGAAGAATTTGTCTGAACAATGACTAAAACCAGGATTATCTCTGGATCATTTGAGATGCTATGAAACTTCTGGGTGATTGATGCTTTTGTGTTTTTTGGGGGGATGGGCTGTTGTGTCTCATGATGGATAATGAGACTTATTCTTTGATCTGCAGGTTATATAACACATTGGAATACAAAGTTTATTTTAAGTGAGATATTTGACATTTGGTGAACCATGTTAAATATTGACGGATCAACTATCGAAGCAAAAAAAAAAAAAAAGTGTATGAAAGGTTTATACCTTGAATCTTGAGATTCCACCCTCTGATATATCTCTAGATTTATCTGCCCAAACACTGCATTTGTTGCTGTTAATGTGTTTTCTTGTCTTTTCCCATTTATTGTTATATTAATATTAGTGAATCTTTGATTTTCAGAAAGTCTATCACTAACCTATTCACGTTATTTCTATCTTCATTTTATTTATTTTTTTCTATCTTCATTTCAAAAAGTGGGGTTTTCATTGATTGACATTGAATAAACACTCATTAAAACTTACTGTATTTCGAACTCATTTCGAAGGAGATTCACAGTGGAAAAAAATAGACTAATGAGGAAGTCATAGGGCCCTAAGGTAATATGAAGGTTCCCGGGTTCTACTTCCAGATTAGGGAAAAGTACATTTCTTTTTTTTTTTTTTTTTTTTTTTAAGATTTTTATTTATTTATTTGACAGAGAGAGATCACAAGTAGGCAGAGAGGCAGGCAGAGAGAGAGGAAGGGAAGAAGGCTCCCTGCTGAGCAGAGAGCCTGATGTGGGACTCGATCTTAGGACCCTGAGATCATGACCTGAGCTGAAGGCAGCAGCTTAACCCACTGAGCCACCCAGGCTCCCGAAAAGTACATTTCCTGAGAGATGGCTTCCAATAGGGGTTAGGATTTTCTTTTTGTATCCCCCTTTTCTCCTTTTCTGCCTATACTTCAGAATTGAAATAATGACCAAAAATGGAAGAAATTAAAACTTGGCTCTACACAAAATAGCATTTCAAAAGAAGCTTTCGTACAACCTTTATTAAAACTAAGTGGGTGAACACAACCCAGATCAGATAGCTTTTTTTTTTTTTAAAGATTTTATTTATTTATTTGACAGAGAAATCACAAGTAGGCAGAAAGGCAGGCAAAGAGAGAGAGAGAGGAGGAAGCAGGCTCCCCGCTGAGCAGAGAGCCCGATGCGGGACTCGATCCCATGACCCTGAGATCATGACCTGAGCCAAAGGCAGCGGCTTAACCACTGAGCCACCCAGGCGCCCCAGATCAGATAGCTTTATTTAAAAATTAAGAGACAGATATGCTTCTGTATCTTGGTAACAGATGTCTACAGTTAACCGTTGATGTGACATGAATTGTACTTTCAGCTACTTTAATGATGGAGTCTCCATCTTTTAAAGATTATTCTACATTGGCACTTTCACACTAACTTGGCCTTGCTCCTCTAAATGTCCTTGGCTCAGTAATGTTTTACAATAAACTTCTAAGCCAATGCAGGCAGAATCTTGGCTTATACAAAATCTGCCTCTGCCCACTTCGGGATATGTGTTACAATAAGCAGATGTATTTTTTTTTCTTTATTAATAATTTAACATATCTTTTCATGTTAATGAAACCTCAAATTTTTTTTTTAAAGAGTTTATTTATTTACTTGAGAGAGAGACAGTGAGAGAGAGCATGAACGAGGAGAAGGTCAGAGAGAGAAGCAGACTCCCCATAGAGCTGGGAGTCCGATGCGGGACTTGATCCCAGGACTCCCGGATCATGACCTGAGCCGAAGGCAGTCGTCCAACCAACTGAGCCACCCAGGCGTCCCGAAACCTCAAATTTTTAATTCAATTCTTTTTGTAGAGTAAACTCCAGTTTGTTTAAACAGTTTTGATACCTGCGAAGTTGGCTTATCTTTAAAAGCATAAGAAAAAAAGAAGAACTAGGTACAAATAACTAAAATTAAGACATCAGATAATTTTCTGCCTGTAATTTTTTGGGGGTAGGAATGTTCCCCGTTCCAGTAGTATATATTCTTAAATGATACTTTAATTCAGTGTATTCCTTGAGATTTTTCCTTAGTCATGTTAGCCGTGAAAAAAAAATGCTAAATGCATACTTGTTCAATATTTCATTTTCAGTTTTATTTCTCTATACCTATGTATAGAGAATCTCACTTTACCCTTTATACCAACAAGAAAATCCCCTCACTTAATGGAACTCCCAAGTATAAAATTGATTTTTATGTCAACTTATTTTACACACAAGCCATTAAAATATAAACTCAGAAATATATACCATACTTAGTTGTCATTTAAATCACGTTTGAATTATCATACTATTCTTCTGTCTTACTAAGTATGGATCAAATGATACGGGGCTTTGCAGTGAGGGTGTCTGGGTATCACAAATGTGCTGAAACCTAAGGGTTCAAAGGTCTGTGCAGTTGGAGAAAGCTGAAGCTGCCACAAACCAATTACTGACCCCTTCTTAGCAAAAAATATAAAGGAACATGATGAACACAAGAGTTGCCTGCAGTCCTAGCTTGTGAACTAAAATTACCTAGGAAATTTTAACATGTCCTGATGCTGAGTCCTATCTCCAAGCATTCTGGAAATTGCTCCTAAATTTATTAAGAAATACTAATAAGAAATATCAATATAAGAAATATTAGTAATACTTGGAATACATTTAGGTGCATATTAAATGTATTCACTTTGGGGAAGAATGCTAAGGAAATAATAAATCCTTTACTATTATGCATTTAAATTAAAAGACAACTTTTATTTAGTGCTATTTTAGGCAATTAGACTCTTTTTAAAAGGAGACTTGAAGATGGGGACAACCTGATTACATTTATAAACTTGGTATCCCTGACTGATTTTATTTCTACAGTGAGTTAATCTGGTTTATCTTTCTTGAAACTTAAAAAGTGCCTATATTTCTGTGAGTTTTTAAGTACTAGTCATTTTTAATTCACTTCTATAGAATGAGAAAATTTATTAAATTAATAAAGATGAAATACAAGTCCCTGAGTCCACTTGGAGTATCTATTACACTATTATAAAAATGTACTTAAATTTTCAGTACATATAATAAAAAAAATAGTTTAGCACTTGAAACTTTGTCAAAGATTGGTTAATATGGCCTTTCCGTGTCATATTGGAGTACTGTTTAATAGTATTACTAAATTTTCTAAATAACTGTATCTGCATTTGATTTTGCAGTTAACTATTTGATCAGAGGTAAGACACTGTGAAACTACATATGAACTTAGAGACTTCTGCCCAGAAGAGTATATATTCCTAAAGACTATGCATTAATGCTTGTTTGGACATTAGCTAATTTTCAAGTCTCATAGTATTCATATTCTAAGATTCTTTTCTCAAACTGCCTATAAATATTCACTTCCTTAAAATACTCTTTAGCCCATCTTTATCAACTTACTGGTTCCCTTATTAATCAATTACATACATTTTTAACACAGGTCCAGTATCTAGACATTATTTATTAACATGTTAAAATGAAAAGACTAGTTCTTAGAAATTAATATATAATAAACATAGACATTCAAAAGAATATAATCTATTTAATTCAGCTCTTTATTAATGCATTACTAAAAACATGTTAGGTATATGTGTATGGGTATCTTACTTTTCATGTGTTTCGAGCTCATTTTCAACATGAATTTATCATTTTTATATAACACAATAGACTTTGCTGTCACAAAAATGAAGGATGAGGGGGTACCTGGATGGCTCAGGGGCTTAAAGCTTCTGCCTTTGGCTCAGGTCATGATCCGAGGGTCCTTGGATTGAGCCCCACATCAGGCTCTCTGCTCAGTGGGGAGCCTGCTTCCTTTCCTCTCTCTCTCTGCCTACTTGTGATCTCTGTCAGGTAAATAAATAAAATCTTGAAAAAAAACAAAAAAAGGAATGAAGGAGGAATCTTGCAGTCCTACTTGATAACTGATTTCTCTTATGCATCTCTAAGAGAAACATTGCCAGGATCAGATAATAAACAATCACTCAATTAACATGTCCATGGTTCTGCTTCAGGAGAACTGGAACAATGGTGGAGATCAAGCTGGGAGTCAGAAGCCCGTGGTTCATGAGGTGCCTCATTCGGGAGTGGAGAAGAAACCATTTTTTGAGGGTAAGCTCTATTATCCTGAAAGCAGTATATTGAAATAAGTTTAAAGATATGCCCAGTGTCCTACTGATTAAATCCACTGGACTTGTTAAAATATTTCTTGAAGTGTTTTATGAGATGCAAGTACTCTTCCTTTTAAAACTTCTACCCCTTGGCCTCTCTTATATTTTTCTGTCTTTGTTCTTCACCTACCTCTTTGCATGGCAGTAATACCTATTTTGTGTCTCCATGTTCCCCTTCTGTTCTCCATATTTGTGGAGACCATCATAACCATCATGATCCTCATCATCATAGATACCTCTAAAGAGCCAATCATTGTGCTAGACCCTTTAAATATACTAAACTGATGTTTGACATGTCTCTGCAAGATACACATATATGCTATACCTGTGAGTTTAAGTGTGACAAATCCCATCTTTGTAGATGAGATAACATGCTTGGTTAGATTAAACCATGTGCTCCAGAGCACATTGAGAAGCTGCATTGTGGTTCACAGTGGCTTCACAAAGGCGCCTGCTAGTGCCATGCTTCTCAAATTTTAATATCCATATTAAGAACTTTCAGATCTTGTTAAAATGTAGATTCTGCTTCACTAAATTCAGGAGGTTTCTTGAGATTCTTCATTCCCAGCAAACTCTTCCATGATGTGACTATTTTTGGTCCATATACCACACTTTAAAGTAGCAAGGTGAAGAGTAAAGATAGAAGAGGGAAATTGCCCTGTGATTCAAAGCTGAAGTACTCAGGAGCACACTATTGTTAATAATTACTCGATCTTGGTTGGCACAATGTCAAAGATTTGAAAAGATCAAGAGTGTCTTGGAAGGTGTACAATAAAGGGCTAATTCAGCATACCTGGGGAGACCCAAACCCAGCACATTCTGAAGTCTTCAGGACTGGCCCTTGACCAGCTGCTGGGAGGTAACCTGTGAGCCTTGGAATATCTTTTCTGATAAGAGTCTTCGTACCTCTGAGACTGTAGACCGCACCAGACAGTTTATGTTAATAATGTTTATACTAACACTGTAATTTACTGGGAACATCTGTCTCTGTGTCCTGGGGCTCAGCTCCATGCTGTGTGAATTCAACTTTTGTTGGGAAGTGGGGAGGCTGGAAACCAAGTAGCTATGGGCCCTGCATGCACACATGATGAAATTCGAATAAGGCCTTACACACCAAAGTGCAGGTGATCCTACTGGTTGTCAACGCTCCACACATGTTGACACACATCATTGCAAAGAGAATTAACTGCCACCATAAGATTCCACTAAGAGGACACCTGGAAGTTAACATCTGGTTTCTTCTGGACTCTTTTCAATGAGGCTTTTTGCTTCTGCTGATTTTAATCTGTGTTCTTTCACTATAATAAACTATAATTGAAAAAAAACAGCATTTCTGAGCTATGTGGGTTCTTCTAGGGAATCATCAAAACTGAGGGCAGATTTAGGGGCCCCCAACACAGAGTGTACATATTTGGAAAAGAAAAAAAGCATTGGTTTTAACAGACACTGGTGATAACTTACACTGTATTTCTGAGGTCCACTGGATATACCTGAAATTCACTTGTATCTAGCTAATTGACAACTTTCCATCTCATGCCTATGTCTTTCTGATTCTGGGCTTGTGAGCTTCTACCAGCTTATGAATGCAGCTCAAGAGGGAGAAAAGAGGGTGTTAGGGAAAGGGATTTAATGTCTCTTAGGTAACCCTGAAGCAAACCCCATGGAAGATGAGAGAAGGCAGGGAAATGCTCCAGTCTCCTTCACCATGAAACAATTTTGACGTATGTTCTGGATGGCCCCAGCAAGAATAAGCACTTAGCAATGATTACTCATTCACACTGGTTTTTCTCCATTCTTTGTCTCACTTTCTCCACTTTCACTAATGCCTTCTGAGATTAATTTATTAATAAACTACCTGCCCCCAAGTCTTTGTCTCAGAGTTGGCTTTAGAAGGAACCCAAAATGGGGGCACCTGCTGTTTCAGTCAGTTAAGCATCTAACACACTTGATTTCAGCTCAGGTCTTGATTTCAGGGATTTCAGATCAAACCCTCTGTTGAGCCCTGCACTGATGGTGGAGCCTGCCTGAGATTCTTTCTTTCTCTGCCCCTCTCCCCAACACTTGCACACCTGTGTGTGCACTTTCTCTCATTCTTTTTCTCTTTCAAAAAAAAGAAGAAACCCAAAACTAATTCAGTAGTAATGGGAGCTTTGCAACAGGGACGAAGGGAATCTCATTCATCTAAGAAGCGTATGTACCTACCTTAATGAAGCCAATAGGGGATGATTGCTTATTCTTCTACCTAATATCTATATGTGTTTGCAAAACTTTATCCCCTTTACTGTCATTAAAGAATCGTGTGCCCTTACCTCTTCTGATTGCTCTGTTTCTATCACTATTGCCTACATATGCAGTATGTAAGTTTATAACAAAATTGAGGGGAAGGTACATATATTTCTCATATACTCTCTGCCCCCACACATGCATAGGCTCCCCCATTACCAACATCGAGTGCCAGAATAGTACTTTTTTTTTTTTTTTAACCAGGGTTGAATTGCACTGACATATGATCACTCAAAGTCCATAGTTTAATTTACCTTGGAGTCATTTTGGTGTTGTACATTCTATGGGTTTGGACAAATGTGTGATGACATATATCCATCATTAGAATACCATACAGAATATTTCCATTTCCCTAAAAATTCTCTGTGCCCTGCCTATTCACCTATTCATCCACCTTTCTACTCCCCTCATCTCAGCAGCCACTGACCTTATCTTTTATTGTGTCCATAGTTTTGACCTTTCTAGAATGTCGTGTTGTTCAAAATATACAGTATGGAGGCTTTTCAGACTGGCTTATTTTCACCTCTTTCGCTTCTTTTGTCAATTGACCTACAGAAAGAAGTTTTCAGCTGTTTTAAGTAAATACCAAAGAGTGAGATTGCTGGGTTGTGTACAGGAAGCATATGTTTAGTTTTGTAATAAACTACCATATTGTCTTTTACTTGGGCTGTGCCAGTTTGCATTCCCACCAGTAGTGAATAAGAGTTCCAGTTGCTATATTTCCTAGCCTGTGTTTGGTGTCATCAGTGTTCTGGATGTGGCCATTCTAAAAGGCGTGTACTGGTACCTTGTTTTAATTTGCATTTCCTTGATGATAGATTATGTGGAACATCTTCTCATATGCTTATTTGCCATCTGTATAGAGTCTTTGGTGAGGAAACTGTTAAGATCTTTGGCCCATTTTTAAATCCTTTTTTTTTTTTTCTTATTTTAAGTTTTAGAAAGCTCTCTTATATTTCAGATGAGTCTTTTATTAAATGAGTCTTTTGCAAATTGTTTTGTTTTGTTTTGTTTTTTTCTCAGACTCTGATTTGTCTTCTCATTCTCTTGACATTATCTTTCACAGAATGGAAATTTTCAATTTTAATGAAGTACAGCTTACCAATTCTTTCATGGACTGTGTCTGGTATTGTATCTGTATTTTTGTTTTTTAGATTTAATACAACTATTAAATAACTCTTATATTATTTCATATATAATTTAAGAATATTACCACCTTGGGGCTCCTAGGTGGCTCAATCATTAAGCTTCTGTCTTTGGCTTAGGTCATGATCCCAGGGTCCTGAGATCAAGCCCTGCATCGGGCTCCCTGCTTGCTGGGAGGCCTGCTTCTCCCTCTCCCTCCCTCTCCTTATAGTCCCTCTCTTGCTGTGTCTCTTCCTGGCAAATAAAATTTTTAAAAAAAGAAAAAGGAAAAGAATATTACAATTTTATATTTCTATGTTTCTTTCTATAGTTGATAGTTCTTTGTCATTTTGTTGTCATATGTTTTTTATTCTCCATTATAAACCTCAGAGTACATTCTTAGTTTTGCAATAAATGTCAATTGCCTTTTAACATTATTTGAAAGTAATAAAAATCTCTTTTATATTTATTATTTCCAATATTCCTCATTCTTTGCAAAGATTTATCTTTTAATCTCCTGTCATTTTCCTCTTACAGATCATTTCTTCTAGTGTATGTGTATTTGTGAGGAAATCTGTCATCTTTGTTGAAGAAAAGTATTTGCCTTTATTTAAATTTTTCTATTTACTTTTTTTATATTTTTATTTGAATAGATTTCTAGATTAAGTTGTTTGCTCATTTTGCTTTGAGTACCAAATGTTGCATCATTTCATGACTTGAATATTTATGATAAGAAATATTTATTACATTAGTTTCTTTGTCAATAAATGTCTTTTTTTCTCACTTTTTAATGTTTTCTTTCTAACTAGGTTTCTCTAATTTGGTCATTATCTTGATTCTGCTTGGAGGCCAAGGTGCTTTTGATTTTTGTTTTCTGTTGGCTTACAGTTTTATCAGGTGTGACAAAATCTCAACCTCTGCTATTATAAATACTGTTTGACCTCCCCCACTTTCTGGGATTATAGGTATTGTTAAACTACTTGATAGTGTTTGTTTGTTTGTTCATTTGTTTTTATTAACATATAATGTATTATTTTCTTTAGGGGTACGGTCTGTGAATCATCACTCGTAGTAATCCATAGCAGTCATCATAGCACACACCCTCCCCAATGTCCATAACCCAGCCACCCTATCCCCCCCACCATTAAACTATTTGATAGTGTTTTAAGGGCATTGATTTTTTTTGTTGTTGTTCTTCTTTTTTTTTTTTATGTTGTTGTTTTTTTTTCTTTGTGCTATACATATTGGTGATGATTACTGCAAGTTGCTCAAATTCACTAGTATTCTACAGTATTTAATCAGTTACAATATTATCCAGTGTATTTTTCTTTCCAGATACAATGCATTTCCTAAGTGTTCCTGTTGAATTTTTTTTATCTTTCAATCTCCTCCTCATATTTATGTGTTCTTTTTACATTGTATATTTTATAGTCTATATAAATCATATGTTGTATATTTTATAGTCTAATACAAAATATAAATAGCTGACAGATTTAACTTCTTTTCTATTTGCTAATTCAGTCATCTCTGTCATTTCTTCATGTTTCTATCAGTTGGTTTTTCTTCTTGGCATGGATCTTTTTTTCCTGCTTCTTTGTATTTCTGGTAATTTTTTAATGTCTATTGGCCATTTTGAATTTTGTGCTGTTGAGTGAAGGATTTCATTCTACTCTTTAAAGAGAGATGGATTTTATTCTTATATGCAGTTAAGGTAATTGGGATTAGTTGAATGATTTTTGTGTCTTGCTTATGCGCTTGGTTAATGGTGGGTTCAGAGCAGACTTAACTCTGAAGCTGATTTGTTACACTGGTTAGGTCTAATTCTTCTGAGAATTTGACTTGATAATCAGTGTATCTGTCACATGTCTTTCCTTCTGGCTGGAGTAAAGGTAAAATCTTCCCAGGCCTTCATGAACTTCAGGAATTCCTTTGGCTTGTTCCTTTTGATAGTTCTTTTCCTCTCTCATGCAGGCACAGATTAGTACTAACCCAGACTCCACAGCTCTCTTTCTAAAGGCTCTTCCTTGTGTTAGTCTGTTTGGCTATTTTCCAGTGCCTTGGCTTCCCCAGACTTTGATCTCTGACTCTAACATTCAGCCAGTCATGCGACTTCCTTTTGGATTGCACATTGCTGTGCGGCAGACTGCAAACCACTTTCAGAAAGTAAGCTGGCACAATTTGAGGGCATACCTTTTTGTTTCCCACCTCTCACATACCAGTCTTGTGTTGCCTGTTGTCTAATGCATGAAACCAGTTGGCACCTATACTTTTTCCTGAAATCTTTTTTTTTTTAAGATTTTATTTATTTATTTATTTATTTGACAGGCAGAGATCACAAGTGGGCAGAAAGAGAGGAGGAATCAGGCTCCCTGCTGAACAGAGCGTCTGATGTGGGGTTCAATCCCAGGACCCTGGGATCATGACCTGAGTCGACGGCAGAGGCTTTAACCCCCTGAGCCACCCAGGCGCCCCCTTTTTCCTGAATTTCTAAACCTTTAGCATTCATCGGCTATAGTAGAAGTCTCAGTGACTTGCTCTGGTTGCTACCTACCAGCTGTGTCATTTCTTTTTTCCCCAAATCTAGCAGTTAAATCAAGGTCAGTCTTGGTGTTGGCCATTATCTCTCTATATATATTTTTTCTCTTAAAAACAGTGTGCTATTTTTATCTATAGATTCAGGTGTCCCTTCTTTTCTTAAAATTTTTCAATAAGTAATTTTTCATTGTAAGTGCTTATTCCTATTCTTCAAAACACCAGATGTTGGGTTTCCATTTTCATGCTTTACTATCTACCAACATCTTATTAAGGATTACTATGCTTTTGTCATTTTCTTCCTTTACTTTTTTGATAAAGATTAATTTTTATGGACCGTTATGTTATCCATTGAGGATTATGCACATTCTTTGCTTGCTCAAATCATAAGACAGATTTCATCCTGTCTTATGACCAATGTATACATAGAGATCTATAGAGATCTCATCTTCTTCTCTTGGCCTTTTTTATTTCATTGTTTGCTGTGCTACAATCCTGTGGGTGGATGGGGATGCCATGAAAGATGTAAAGTCTGTATAAACCACGTAACAGGACAGCGTATTAACACTGAACATTTTCTTTTTTTTTTTCTCTAACTTTATTGAGGTTAAATTGACAAATTTTATTTATATTTATATATATATATACTTAAAGTATACAACACATTTCACATATTTTATATATATTTAAATTTAATTTTATATATATTTAAAGTACACAACATGTTTCACATATTTCACATATACATTGTGAAATGATTACCACAATCAAGCTTCTTAACATATCCAGCATCTCACATATGACTTCTTTGTGTGTGCGGTGAAAATACATAACTACCCTCTTATCAAATTTCAAAGATAATAAAAAGTAGTACAAAAGATAAGAAGTGTTGGTGAGGATGTGGAGATAAGGGAACCCTTGTGCTCTGGTGGTAGGAATGTAAATCAGTATGGACCATTATGGAAAACAGCATGAAGTTTCTCCCAAAAATTATAAACGGAGCTACCACAGGATCCAATAATCCTATTTCTGAGTAGATATGCAAAGGACATGAAATCAACATATTGCAGAGATACCTGTACACCCATGTTCATTTCAACATATTCACAATAACCAAGATATGGAAATAATCTAAGTGTCTAATAAAGGATGTGGTATTTACAAATCATGAAATGTAATATGGTATTTACATTTAGTGGAAAATTATTCAGCTTTAAAACACAGGAAACTTTCCCATTTACAACAATATAATTGAACCTGGAGGACATTATGCTAAGTGAAATAGGCCAAACACAAGGACTATATGATCCCACTTATATGTGGAATCTGAAAAAGTGAAACTCATAAAAACAGAGAGTAGAGAGGTATTTGGTAGGGCCTGGAAAGAGGGGGTAAATGGGAAATGTCATTCAAAGGGTACAAAGTTACACAAGATAAATCAGTTACACAATATAAGTAAATTCTGGATATCTAATGTGCAGTATAGTGACTATAATTAATATTATCATATTATATATTTGAAACTTGTCTTTGCCATTTTAATTTCATTTTGTGTGGTTTCATGTAGCTATTCACCATGTTTTGGATATAGTTTCTGGTGTTATGGTTTCTATGACTTTCTTTCCTAGAATTCCTTAATATTTTTACTTAAATTTCTTTTTTTTAAGTTTTTATTTAAATTCTAGTTAGTTAACATACAGCATAATGTTTCAAGTATACAACATAGTGATTCCACACTTCCATACAATACCCATGGCTCATCACAACAGGTGCTTTCCTTAATCTTCATTGCCTATTTTTCTCACTCCCCCACTGGCCTCCCCTCTGATAATCATTAGTTTGTTCTCTATAGTTAAAGAGTGTGTTTCTTAGTTTGCCTCCCTCTTTTTTTTTTCCTCTTTGCTCATTTGTTTTTATTTCTTAAATTTCACATATCAGTGAAATCATATGGTATTTGTCTTTCTCTGATTGACTTATTTCATTTAGCATAATACTCTTAAGCTCCACCTATGCCCTTGAAAATGGCAAGATGTCATTTTTTTAAGGACTAAGCATGATTCCATTATAGATAGATAGATAGATAAATAGATAGATAGATAGATAGATTTTATCTGTTCATCGGTCAATGGACACTTGGGCTGTTTCATAACTTGGCTGTTATAGATAACATTGTTATCTACAAACACTTGTAGATAACAAATCTTTATAAATTAAAGATAATTTATTTTATAATTATAAAAAAGATAATTTATACCTTTGAATTAGTATTTTTGTATTCTTTGGGTAAATACCTAATAGTCTAAATAATGGATCAAAAGATAGTTCTATTTTTAAGTTTTTGAGAAAACTCTTTACTGGTTTCCAGAGTGGCTCTACCAGTTTCATTCCCACAAACAGAGCAAGAGGGTTTTATTTGTTTGCGTCCTTTCTCTTTTCTTTTTGATAAGTCTGGCTAGAGATTTATTAATTTTATTTTATTTTTTAAGGAACCAGCTCCTGGTTTCATTGAACTGTTCTATTGTTGTTGTTGTTTTCCAGTTTCTATATTACTTATTTCTGTTCTAATCTTTATTGTTTCCTTCCTCCTATTGCCTTTAGGCTTCATTTGGTTTTCTTTTTATAGCTCCTTTATAGATGATTTTTATGGCTCCTTAAGTATAAGATTAGATTGTTTAGTTGGGATTTTTCTTGCTTCTTAAGAGAAACCTGTATTGTTATATACTTCCTTCTTAGGACTACTCTTGCTACATTCCAAAGATTTTGGACCATTGTGGGGTGCCTGGGTGGCTCAGTAGGTTAAAGCCTCTGCCTTCAGCTCAGGTCATGATCCCAGGGTCCCAGGCCCTCTGTTGGGCAGGGAGCTTGCTTCCTCCTCTCTCTCTGCCTGCCTCTCTGCCTACTTGTGATCTCTCCCTGTCAAATAAATAAATAAAATCTTTAAAAAATATATTTTGGACCATTGTATTTCCATTTTCATTTGCTTCAATGTATTTTTTAATTTCTTCTTTGATTTCCTGGTTGACCCATTGCTTAGTAGTATGTTTTTAACCTCCAAGTATTTGTGATCTTTCCAAAATTTTCTTGTGGTTGAATTAGACTCATAACATTGTGGTCAGAAAAGGGGAATGGTATGATTTCAATCTTTTTGTATCAGTTGGGGCCTGTTTTGTGACATAAAATGTGATCTATTTTGGAGAATGTTCCATGTGTATTTTAAAAGAATGTGTATTCTGCTGTTTTAGGATGGACTGTTCTGAATATATCTGCTAAGTTTATCTGGTCCAATGTGGCATTCAAAACCATTCTTTCATTGTTTATTTTCTGTTTAGATGATCTGTCTGTTGACGTAAGTGGAGTGAGAAAGTCTCCTACTATTATTCTGTCATTATCACTTAGTTACTTTATGTTTCTTACTAGTTGTTTTTTATATATCTGTGTGCTCCCATGTTGGGTGCATAAATATTTACAATTATTATATCTCCTTCTTAAATCATCCCCTTTATGATTATATAATGTCCTTCTTTGTCTCTTTTTATAGTCTTTGTTTTAAAGTCTAGTTTTTCCAATATAAATACTGTTATTCCAGCTTTCTACTGACATCCATTTGCATGATAAATGTTTCTCCACCCACTCACTTTCAATCTTCAGGTGTCTACCAGTCTAAAATGAGGCAACCTATAAGTGGGTCTTGTTTTTGTTTGTTTCTTTGTTTGTTTTTTTAATCCATTCTGGCATGCTAGATCTTTTGACTGGAAAGTTTAGTCTATTTACAGTCAAAGTAATTACTGGTAGATATGTATTTGTTGCCATTTTATTACTTGTTTTGTCATTGTTTCTGGAGATTTTCTCTGATCCTTTCTTGTTTTTGTCACTTTTGGTGTCTCCTCAACTCAAAGAGTCCTCTTTAATATTTCTTGCATGCTACTTAAGTGGTCATGGACTCCTTTAGTTTTTGTTTATCTGGGAAACTATTTATCTTTCCTTCTATTTTGAATGATACCCTTGCTGGATAGAGTATTGTTGGCTGGAGATTTTTCCCAGTCAGTACTTTGAATATATCATGCCACACCCTTCTGACTTGCCAAGTTTCTGTTGAGAAATCTCCAGCTAGTCTTATGGGTTTTCCCTTGTAAGTCAAGGACTTCTTTTGTTAGAATAGATTTAGGTATTACCTAAGGGATACTTTAGGGAGGGGTGGTATAGGTATTGCAGTTTATATCATTCTTTTATCTAGGTTTCTGTTATGGAATACAATCTTACTAATTTTCCTACACAGAGGAAATGCCTACCATTAGCATTCACTTTTTCAGAGATATTGTGACTCAGATTTAGTTTCCTGGGGCAATAGGATATTTGTGCTATCAACTGTGGATTAAGGCTTTTCCTCTTCCTTTTGATTCTCTTTACTTCAGTGAGTTTCCTTCTTCATAGAGCCCAGTTTGTATGAAATAAAAATGATTCTCCATGCACTTCAATTTCCTTCATTTTATGGTCACACAACACTAAGTTACTCTACATTGGCTTTCCTTCTTTCACCATTATCAAACCATTCTGTAAGATGTTTTGTTTTTTTTTAAAGATTTTATTTATTTATCAGAGAGAGAGAGGGGGAGAGAGTGAGAACAGGCAGACAGAATGGCAGGCAGAGGGAGAAGCAGGCTCCCTGCCGAGCAAGGAGCCTGATGTGGGACTCGATCCCAGGACGCTGGGATCATGACCTGAGCTGAAGGCAGCTGCTTAACCAACTGAGCCACCCAGGCGTCCCAGGATGTTATTATTTTAAGAAAAAGATTTTTGAGTTGTACTTCCCAGAATAGTGACATGATATTTAGCAAAATGTTCATTCTAAAGATACATGGATGATGAATGTGAAAGCATGGGGTTCTTGGGTGGCTCAGCTAATTAAACATTTGCTTTCAGCCAAGGTCATGATCCTAGGGTCCTGGAATTGAGCTCAGCATCAGGTTCAATGGGGAGTCTGCTTCTCCCTTTTGTTCTGCCCCTCCCCCTTCTCATGCCTTCTCTGTTTGTCAAATAAATAAATAAGATCTTTAAAAAAATGTGCATTCAGATCTTTCTTGTTTCAGTTAAGATATCATAATATCTGGCATGTTTGCTCCACAGTTTGTGGTTTGGGGTTATAATTCTTTCTTTGAAGATGTTTATCTTCTCTATTTTTCTAATTTTGTTTTTGCCATCAGTAAGTTTTAACAGAGAACTAAGAAGAAAAATGATTTTATTCAATGCCTTACAGTATCCATGTTTCTGAACACACATTTTATGGCTAACTAATAGTTTTAAATGCATGTGGCTCATTTCCTACCCTCCTTTTTTCTATTCATGTGAATATATCACAACCAAGTATATGTTTTCTCAACAATAGTACTTTAATAGTAAATTAATAAATCATCTGATGATTTTGTGATACCTATAATTCTATCTTCCAGCCTACCTCCACTTCTTATTCTAACTACATGAATGTGAAATAAATGATTGACTATAATTTTAAAAATAAGTGATCTAAAAAAGTAAAAATAAAAAAATAAAAATAATAAGTGGTCTAAAATTTTTTATTAGCTGAAGATTTTAAGAACTGAGCTTTCAGTTTGTTTAAAAAGAAAAAGGTTTGTGAAGAACATATTTTGCTAATAGTCCCCCCCAATTTCAAATTTAATTTACATCTCCTCCATAGATTTCTTATTTATGTGTATAGCATTAAAGTAAAACTTATTTCAGGGCTATCATGTTGAAAACTTTTACTTTTTTTTTCCCTAGAAATATAGTCAATGATGAGGGAATAAAAAATGAAATAAGGAAATCTTAATAAGTCATAGTATAGGGGCGCCAGCCCTGAAGCCAGGCTGTCAGGGTTCAAATCTTGATTTCATCTTCTCCTGATGATTAGTTTTGTTTACTTACACTCTCTTTGCCTTTGTTTCATCATCTACAAAATAAGTATGCTAGTAATAGTAACTATAATTTATCAAGTGAAGGATAATTTAATTAATCAGCTTAATTTACTTATAGCAGAGGTTGGTGCAAAGTAAGTGCACAATAGGCTTCATTATTATTACATTATCTTATTTTGCATGATGGGACAGCAAACAGGTATTAAATACTTAATCTAAAATAAGGAACATTGGGGCACCTGGGTGGCTCAGTTAGTTAGGCAAATTCCTTCAGCTCAGGTCATGATCCTGGAGTCTCAGGATTGAGTCCCACATCAGGCTCCCTGCTGGGGGGGGGGAGTCTGCTTCTCCCTCTGATCTCTTCCCTCTCATGGTATTTCTCTATCTCTCTCAAATAAATAAATAAAATCTTAAAAAAGAAAAAAAAAAACCAGATTGCTGGGTCACACCCAGAAAAGTTAGAAAATAAAATAAAATAAAGAACATTAATAGAAACAAAATTAAGAAAATATACTTATAAGAGTAACCCATTTGGAATATAAAGTTTCAACCTAATGGTTTCTTAAGTGGATTTGAGGTATATGAGTATATACATATTTTGAAATGCATTATTACAGAGATGCCTGGATGGCTCAGTCAGTTGAGCATCTGTTTTCAGCCCCCGTCATGATCCTGGAGTCCTGGCATTGAGCCCTGCATTGGGTACTATGCTCAGTTGGGAATCTGCTTCTCCCTCTCCCTCTGCCTGCCACTCTCCCTGCTCATTTTCTTTCTCTCTCTCTGTCAATAAATAAACAAAATTAATTTATTAAAAATTTAAAAATAAAAATAAATAGGGACGCCTGGGCTGGGTGGCTCAGTTGGTTGGACGACTGCCTTCGGCTCAGGTCATGATCCTGGAGTCCCGGGATCGAGTCCCGCATCGGACTCCCAGCTCCACGGGGAGTCTGCTTCTCCCTCTGACCTTCTCCTCTCTCACCTTCTCACTCTCTCTCTCTCAAGTAAATAAAAAAATAAAAATCTTTAAAAAAAAAAATAATAATAAAAAAAATAAAAATAAATAAAATACATTATTACATAGTTGAGGAGAAAATGCTACCTCTTACAACAATACCTAGCACATTAATAAAAACTAAAGATTGAATACATCCTAAAAATTAACACAGATTATACCTTAATTACCAAAAAGAAAAAAAGACAAATATAGAAAGCAATTTAAAAAATACACAGTGTCAAGAAAATTGCAAGGCTGCTCACCTATTCTTTTAACTATTCTTCAAACTTAGCATTTTTTTTTAATTAAATGAGATGTGTTGAAATGCATAGAACAGTGTCTGGCATCTGGCAGATAATCCAGAGTGCTCATCTCTGTATTTGCTCTCAACTGGCTGAGATGTAGTATTATTAAGACCAGTGACATTTTGGCACCACTGGGCTAATTAGGTTACAGTTTAGTTTCACTCATTGTGGAATTTTTACATCTTGAAGTTAATGCTCATCTGCAGTGTGGATGGGTTATGTGGGACGTGGTAGAACTTAATGCTTAAAAGAGAGCATTCAGGAGCCAAACCATTTGGGTTCATCTGACTAGATCATTTATTGGCTCTGAGAGGTTAGGTCATTTATTTATTTTTCTGAGCTTTCACTTGTGAAGATCAAAAGGGTTAATATATAAAGTATCACAGTGTCTCAGCTCAAAAATTATAGTGTTTGCCATTATTTTATACTATTATCATTGTCATCACTATTAATTCTCCAAGCATCCTTACTGGATAAAGCCAAATACAAGGATTGATATTCTTCTTCTCGGGAAATAAATAAAAAAGAAGAACCAAAAATCTTTTAACTCTGATACTTGAGTACTCAAATATTTTGCTTTATCTCTTTGCTCATATTTCTTTATTATTTAGTTTATTTTTTTCCTTTACTCAAGGGTTCTGGTGTTGGGTAGTGGTTCTGTTAGACTGGTCAAGGTTCATACCACAGGCAGTGGATTTTATCCAGATAGTTCCTGGTTTCCTCCTTTTTTAAATAAATCAAATTCATGACAGAGGTTGATAGGAGGGCTGCTGTCCATTGTCAAATGGCATTGTAGCCACAGGCCTCTTATTAAAGCTTGAGAGAAGATAGTGATTACTGGTGTTTGTGGCCAAATTTTGTGCATGCCTGCCCACTGGGTTTGTTTGGATACCAGGAAATTATGGACTGTATGATTTGAATTAGGATAAGATATTAAACATTTGGAGACATTCTGCAGCAAACTGTTTTGTAAAAGAATGTTGAAAAGCACCCCTTTAACCAAGTCAGTGAGATTAGCTTAGTCATGAGAATTCCAAGTAAGTTTTCTGACCTTGAGATGTGGACGCAGCGCCAAAAAATATCAGAGGAGACTGAAGATAGATGCTGATCTTTATTTTAATGAGAGTGTTTTAGTGCTAACGTAGTCATCTAACTCAACCCCATCATTTCCAGGCCTCAAACATTCTAGCTGCCTGTCTCAGGAAATGGGGACTGTTCCCTCAATATTATCATCAGAAATGTCATGTCATTCCAGTCCTTCTAGTTCAGATACTTAGTTCATTTTCTTTCTTTTAAAAAAAAAAAATCTTTATTGTTGTTGTTTTATTTAGTTTTCCAAGACATGTTCTTCAGTTAGTTATGGCGGTTAATAGTCCTTCCTTGTGCTGGATGCCCACGGTTCCATTTTTGTATAATTTCCATGGCCATGTACAGATGTTAACTATAGTCCATCCGTGTGGACCTCCAGTCTTGGCAGCTTGGTTCTTCCTGTGTTAAACCACTCCCTGACTTTTGTGGTAGTTGTTTTGTTATCACCCAGCAAAGTCACTACTATTACCTGGGAAATTAATTGCAAGGTCAAAATTCTTTAATTGCTTTAATCCTTAAAAGACACAAAATGTCTTTTCACACAGTTTTATGTGTGAGAGAAAGGACAACACCCTCAGTTAACTCTGTGGGTAGAGTTTTGTCTGTAGTAATGGGCAGGGCATCAAGAATGTTGTATGTCCTATCATAGAAGACAGCAGATGCTAGGGCAGGGCCCAGTGGTCCTTTTTCAGCCAGCAGGGACTTCACTTTCATCCTAGAACAACTGTCACCCTCTTTCTTAGGTAAAGGGTAATCTTTTATTCAGCCATAAAGACAACTTTTACTGGGAAACTAAATGCCTATCAGCTATTATCTCCTTTTTCAAGACAGTAATACAAAGAACTTTTGATTAATTTTTTGAAGCAATAGGGTACTCATTTATTTATTTATGGTTTCATTAGCCTTGTGTTTTAAGATTTTGTAAGAACATGATGAACCTCTTATTCTTTACTTAAGCCTTAACTTTATTTTTTTTTTAAATTTACCTATTTATTTTAGAGAAAGAGATAATGTGTGAGATCAGGATGAGGGACAGAGAAAGAGAGAGACTACCAAGCAGACTCCATGCTGAGCATGAAGCTTGATGTGGCTTTATCCCATGACCCTGAGATCATGACCTGAGCCAAAACCAGGAGCTAGGTGCTCAACCAATTAAGCCACCCAGGTGCCTCTAAAGTATCTTTTTTAAAATCCTGCATACCAGCCATAGTCCTATGTAACATTTTGTTGGATGGTTTTGTAGAGGATGGCCTATTCTTGCATGGCTTTATGCTAGGATTCAGATGCCCCGTGCCCAGTTCCCAAATTATGTCTCAACTTGGAACAGGATGGCTTTGGTAACATCCTTACTATCTGACCTTTATGTGTGTATTTGAAGTCATTGCTTTTCAGATTGTGAGTGAAACATGCATGCTAGTTGCCAACAGATGTAATAGAGGTTTTCACAAGCCAATGCCAGCCTGATATAAGTCCCAGTGTTACAAGATGTCATAACAGACCCCCATGGATAGAAGGATTAGGATCCCTTGCAAAACATCTTTATTTGGCACACTCACGGTACTTGGATGGTTCTCCTTATGTCTGAGCAAGAGTATGAGTGAGTGGATCCTCCCAGGACAGTTATTTCTATGTTTCTGTGTATATTTTCTTCATCATGAGGATTACAGAGAAGGGATAAGACTATGTGGGACAATATGTGTTGGTTAGTTTGTGTTTGCTTTTAATAATAAGGCCACATATGTAGTGTATTTGTTCCTCAGAGCAGCCTTAAGAAATCACTGCAAATTGTGTGCCTTAAAACCACAGACATTGACTCTCTTACAATGTCAGAGGCCGGAAGTCTGAAATTGGGGTGTTGGGAGATCATTCCAAATTAAACCAATTCCCGATTAAATTAACTTCAGATTAAAACCAAACAGATAAAAAAGAAACCCAGATTTTTTTTTTTTTTGATGAATTTTCCAACCAAAGACACAAAAAGTTCAGCACACTTTCTCCCATCTTAATTCTTTTCTCTTCATACAAAATATGGTCCTCCTAAAGCAAGAATCTACCCACAGAATGGATATTGTTGATAATGAGAATACTGAGAGCAAGCCCCTTCAGAACGGGGGTTGGATGTTGTAGAATCCAACTTCAACTACTTCCATGAAAAATCAAAGAGGAAATACCATCTCCGTGCCTAATCCGAGCAAGCAGGACATGCCTCACAGCAGGCTTCCTCCATGACTGGGACTCAGACTTCTAATAGAACTGTATCCAAATCCTAATGTCAAAAGAAGAGTCTTGGTCCTCTTTGCCCATCTCCTTTATGTTAGGCTTCTCCATGCTGGCCATCGCTCTTTGTAACTCCCATTTTTTTTGCCTAGGGAAGCTGACTTTGTGGGCTGCCTGCTTTCACTCTGGTTTCCACTTGGCTTCAAGCTGCCCATTAGAAGCACTAGCAGGAGCATGGAGGATGGGAAAATTAAGGAGGTATTTATTCCTCAAGTTCTACCCATTTTGAATACCAGTAGGCCGACTGTGTTGCTTTACCAAAAACCACAGTGTTTCTAGGTTCCCATTATACAGCCCGCTGGGCACAGTTTCTTTCTCTAGCAGTTTTGTTAAACGTTGCTTCCTGTAACTTTTCCAAGCCAAGGGGTAAATTTTCCTTGTCAAAGTTTACTGGGTTGTCTCTATTTGGTTTCACTAAACTCTGTCATAACTTTGTAGTTAGTCCCTTTACTAAATACTCATCAATTACCTAATTTGAACATCTCCTTTCTTTTGTTCCTGCATCTGGACTGATAAAGATTGTTAGACCAGAAGAAAAGGATTTTCATTTTATTGATTTATGCCTGCTTAAATGGGATCATATTATGCCCCAAGTCAACCACTTCTTTCTTTTTTCACCTTTATTCTTTTTTAAATTATAATTTATATTCCTTTAGGTTCACACTTTGAAAGTGTGGAATTCAATATGTTTAGTATATTCACAGGGTTTTGTGGTCATCACCACTCTCTAGCACATTTTCACCAACCCCCAAGAAAACTCAGTACTCACTAGCATTCTCTCCCCATTCACACTTGCCATAGCTCCTAGAAACACTAATCTACTTTCTGTAGATTTGCCTCTTCTGGATACTTCATGTTACAGGGTAATGCAATATATGGCTTTTTGTGTCTGCCTGCTTTCACTTAGCATAATGTTTTCAAAATCCATTCATGTTCTATGTATTAATTAATATTTCATTCCTTTTAATTACCAAATGATGTTCCATTATATAGATATACCATTTTTTATTTATAAATTCATCAATGATGGACAGCTGAGTTATTTTCATATTTTAGATGTCATGAATAATACTACTATGAACATTAATGTACAAGTGTTTGTGAAAATAAGTAGAAAAAGTGCTGTCAATTTTCTTGGGTATATATCTAGGAGCAGAATTGCTGATTTATATGGCAACTCTACATTTAATTTTATTTAGAACCTCCAAGCTGTTTTTCAAAGCATTTCATCACTTTACATTCCCTCAGGAATTTCATATTCATTTTAGGAATATGAAATTTCCCATGATTCTCGCTTCATCTAAATTACCATAAAAACATTCATAGCATTTCCTTACAATTTTTTTTCAATAACTTCAACAGTGATGTTTCTTCTCTCATTCCAGATTTTAGTAAGTTGAGTCCTGTCTATTTTTATAATGGCCATTTTAGCTAAAGCATAGTCTATTTTGATCATCTTTTCAAAGAATCATCTTCTGGCTTTGTTGATTTTGTCTTTTATTTTTCTATTCTCTGTTTTATTTATTTTACCCCAATTTTTTACTGTTTTCTTCCTTCTGGATCCAATAATTCAGCCAGTCCCTGCTAAGGGTCTCTGTGCGCTGTTGGAGCACACCTCCAACACCCAGCCAGGCAGTTGAAAACTCTGACTTCTTCTTCACTTCCTGCTTTCCCAGAGCCTCCTGTTCAGCATAGACCTTCTTATACCTTCTCGAAAATAGATGCTCTGCTTGGAATGTATGCCACCACCAACTTGTGTGTGGACTTTTACAACCTCGGTAAAAATGCAAGAACTTTTGAAAACACTTGTTGAGGGTGTCTGGGCTGCTCTGTCTGCTCAGGTCATGAAATCAGGGTCCTGGGCTCAAGTCCCTCATTGGGCTCCCAGCTTAGCATGGAGCCTTTTCTTTTCTCCCCCTTCTGCCCCTCTCCCTGCTTGTGCTGTCTCTCTCTCTCTCTCTCAAATAAATACATAAAATCTAAAAAAAAAGAAAAGACATTTCATTCTATAGCTTTCCCTTTTAGCTTTATGGTTACTTATGATCTGTTCTAACTATTATCTCTTACCTCAGGCTTCCATAAAATTAAAAAATTGTCTCTAATATTTTCAACAAGTATCCCAGAGAAAAGGCTATTCACATTGGGTAAGCTCCAAGTTAGGTCACATGAAGACAGATTTATAAGTGGGGTTTCCCACTGAATGACCTACCACGTCAAATAATGACAATTCTCTGGGAATGATACTGGTGATTGCCAGACTGCCAGTGTTCATGATAGAGGGCTCATCGTTTAAGTCCACCAGGGTACTCTAGAAAGGGATATGAGAATAGAGCAAACTAAAATACCATAAAGCTCACAATTTTTTCGGATATTAAGCCAATACACACACACAGACGCACACACACTCTACACAAAGTATCTGGAGTCTTGAAAGCACTTGATTAATTTCTAGAGTTTAAAAAAAAATGGTTCTTATTATTTCTGCCAGTTTTTTTATTGCCTGTATGAAGGAAATAATTTTCAGATGCTCTTTCTCCACCACTTTCTTTTTTGTATCACAGTAGAATTTAATATAACCTGAAATGAAGATACTTTTATTAGCCGTTGCTGGAAAGTACAAATTATGATAAAAATAAGATTTCCTTCACATATATGATTTAAAGACAATTTATAGTTAAGACTTTATCTGAGGTGCCTCGGTGGCTCAGTGGGTTAAGCCTCTGCCTTTGGCTCAGGTCATGGTCTCAGGGTCCTGGGATCGAGCCCCGCATTGGGCTCTCTGCTCAGCGAGGAGCCTGCTTCCCCCACTCTCTCTGTGCCTGCCTCTCTGCCTACTTGTGATCTCTCTCTCTCTCTCTCTGTCTGTCAAATAAATAAATAAAATCTTTAAAAAAAAAAAGACTTAATCTTCAACTTAACATCTTGGGAAATTCTCTTCAATATTCATAGAGCCATGATATTTTCCTATGTAACATAATGTAGCTATAACTGGAGACAGTTCTGATCCTCATTACTTTTCTTCAATACATGACTTTCCTATAAACTCCCTGGTAAAGTTATCTGACTCCTATGATTATCTTCTTTCTCAAGTTTAACACTCAAGAGATGACTAAAGCATATGAGTATTTCGATGTAAATCTCCTTTAAATGAGGTATGGTAACCACATATTATTCTATGAAGCTGAAACACGATTCCTTTCTTTGTTTCAAATGTACAGCTACCTGGTAGGCATTTAAGTGATGCTGTTTGCTTTGGCTACATCACACTGTATTAGTTTCGAGTCTTTTCTAGGGTATGATTTCTGAAATTGCATGTTCTAAACCTAGAAGGCACTGCTCATATGCTCCAAAGTGGATCCTGTACTTATTTTTTTTGTTTGATAAGTCCATTTTAGTAATATATATTTTCCTTTCAGGCACTGGTCAAGACTTGAAAGCCAAGATTTTCATGAAAAACATATTCATGTTTAATTCCTGGTGTGTTATTGACAAAAGGAAAGTGGTTTCTGCAGATGAAGATCTATTTCATTATTTTTCCATGACTACCATCGAATGCTCTATTTTGCCATTTTTTGAAGGTTCATTTATTTATTTGAGAGAAAGAGAGACCACAGAGGGGAGGGGCTGAGGGAGAAGGACAGGAAGAAACTTAAGTAAACTCAGCACTGAACATGGAGTATTTAGAGGGGCTCAGTCTCAAGACCTGAGATCATGACCTGACTTGAAATCAAGAGTTATATGCTTAATGGACTGTACCATGTAGGTGCCCCCTCTTTTGCCATTTTTAAATTAGGGTCCTCCTAGGGAATTATCTTCTAAGAGCAATATGATGCTGACTTTCCCCTTAATCAGAGTGTGGTGGTAGAATTTTCAAGCTTCCTCATAAGAATTAGTGAAGGACTATTAATGCTATAACTATCTCAAAATAGAAATTCTCTGCCATGGGGTGCCTGGGTGGCTCAGTGGTTAAGCCACTGCCTTTGGCTCAGGTCATGATCTCAGGATTTTGGGATTGAGCCCCACATCAGGCTCTCTGCTTAGTGGGGAGCCTGCTTTCTCTGCCTACCTTTCTGCCTACTTGTGATCTCTGCCTGTCAAATAAATAAATAAAATCTTTTAAAAAAAGAAAAAAAAAGAAATTCTCTGCCACTATCATCACAACATATGTCATCCCTTCCACCAGCATTGTTATGACAACTACTAAGAGAAAAATTGATTCCTTTATGTCAATAATAGCTGCCTAAGTAAAAATCACTTGTTAAACATTAGACTATCAGCCCCATGTAGTATTTTATCTGTTTCATTCAGCACCAGATTGTCAGACCTAAGCACAATTCCTTATGCATAATGGCATCCCGAAGCATAGGGTGAATGATTCCAATGCTCAAATTCTATTCCATTAACTCAACATAAGTTGCCTCTTATGCATAGGATATTTTTTTCTCTGTATTTTTTTCCCATAATATGGTAAATATCTGCAAGATTTTGCAATTTTCAAAAATAGTTATACATTTAATTTTCCCACCTGACACTCTAATAGCAGCTATACTTTCTTATCATAGTTTTACTAATAATCTCATTTAGACTTGGAGAATTTGAGTGGGCTTTATCCACGAGCCACAAGGTGAGAAATGTGAAAAGGATTCAATCTCAGGGTTTACAACTTCTGAGGCTTTGTGTACTTCACACTATCCATATGTTTTTAGAAGCGTTTTTCAAAATTTGCAGTGTATCTTACTAATATTTATTTTGTATGGTCCCTCAATTTCTGCTCCTTTCCCAGCTTTGGATAGAGATAAGGATTTACTGATCTAATGTTGCAAATTGTAACTAAAAATTTGTAACCTAAAGAAATTATATTTATCATAATATGCATGAACTGAGTTTATCTGGGTATTTCTTGCTTGAGGTATCTCCTATGTTGGCAGAGTGAGAGAGGGTAGAGTTATTTGAATGTTCAACTGAATTGGACCATCCAAGAGAGCTTCCTCAATTATATGTATGACATCTTTGGTAAAATTTCTGAAAGAGCTGATGGAAGAGCTTTCTTTTTCATAGCTTGTTTGAGTTTTCTAACAACTTGCAGTGTCAGAGTAGTTGAACTTTTTAAATGGCAGCTGACTTCTTATAGAGTATGCATTCCAAGAGAAGCATATCCCATTTTATTGTCTACATGGTACAAGACTGATTCATTGTGGGTAAGGACTATACAAACATGTGTGCATACTGAAAGGTTTATTTAGGGCCCTCTTTGGGAACTAGCTATGATCAACAGCATGGGATAATGTTGAACATATGTATCTACAGCTGCATGACCACTTTCCTTACCTGCAGAGTAAGTTTAACTTATTGGATGACCTTGAGAAAGTTACTTAATTTTTCTTGGCCTTAGTTGCTATATCTTTTGAAAATATAACAATTACTTCCTTATAAGGTTGTGTCATATTTGGATGAGATAATCAACAAGAATAAACTGCAAACTGTAAAATGTGATCTCATTTTTTTATTAATATTGGCATGAGAGCTTGGCTTCTCCTCTTTGAAAACCAACTCTCTCTTTACAGATAATTTCTCTATCCTCAGAGATTATAAAATTTAGGTCAAATTGCATCATGTGAACCCATAGTCCACCTCCACCACCACTGGACTCCAGGATCACATGTATTCAAGAGATAGTTTAAAGAATATATTCACTTTCCAAAGTAACCATTTTTAACTATCTATCTATCTCTCTCTCCTTCTCTATACTAAATATGCCTCAAATCTAGTTAAAAAAAAAAAAAATAGGGGCCTAAGACCTTGCCTGGACAAGGTCATAGATTCACAACCTTCACCAAAAATCATCTCAAGTATTATTCTATCAGCTTCTTTTGGGCTCAACAACTTTGTAGTAGGTTGATTCCAATAACCTGAGAAGGAAGTGATACCTATTAAACAGCCAGCACAATCGTAAGAGCTGGTTTTCACCCAATTGTTTAATCATCTTTATTGTCCTCTCTCAATTAGGGGAAAAAATGAGGACCTGAAGGGATAGAAAAAAGGATAGTATCAGGTACATTTATTTGAGGCGATAAGAAAGGCAGAAAAATGGAGGAGCAATGAAATACATACATGGAAGCTTATATTTGGAAGACAGTAATTCAGTAGAATAAAACTCAGTACGAGAAGAACTTTTATACCCTGAACCAATCCTTAAAGCCAAACTTAACCATTGCTTTTCTTTCACTTATTACACTAAAGGAGATATCTAAATCATAGTCCTTCCTTTTATACAAATGTGGATGGGAATGACTCAGTACAGGGAGAAATCATGTCGAAGAACCTAGAGAGAATAAGTTTTAGGAAAATGTTCTTTAATTATAGGATGGGATATGGTTTGGTCTTTGGTAGGAACAATGACAGACTAAGGACTCTCAAAGGAAAGAAAGCCAAGGATGTGACTTCAGATGCAAATATGTTGATAGATTTGGGGGTGGGGCCATCAGAAAATTGTCCTTTGGTTTATTTAATTTTCTTAATAAAAATTCAGGCCACCAGTTGAGAAAGGAAAGGGAAGAAGTGTTGGAGATTTAAGGAAGGAGAGGAAAGTGTAAAAATCCAATGGATTTTTATATCAAATAGGATCAAAAAGGGAGATTAGTGTGGATGGTGAGAGGGAAAAAAGGGGTTTGCTTTTCTCAGCTCTGGAATTACATGCTACACTGGCCTGCAGCTACTAATAGTCATCTTTCCAAACATGTGGAAAAGTGTGACTGAAAATAAAGCCAGCACTGAGAAAAGCAGCCCATATATAGAATAAGGGATATAAAATTCTCATTGTACCTTTCAAGGACATGGAAGCAGCCAGGCTTGAACATAGAACTTTCCCCTGAGGTTTCTAGTACATGAGTACACAAATTATTTTTTTGATTAAGCTTGTTTGAGTTTTTTGCTCTTTGGGGGTGGGTTGTATTTTTTGTTTTTGTTTTTGTTTTTTGGGTCATTTGCAGTTAAAAGAATACTTAATACATCTAATAGTGGAGGAGAGCTAGGTCTTAATAATAACTTCTTAAAATGACAAGAAAGCTGTATAAGAAGTCTAGCAGCTTGATTATCTGGGTGGGTTTTAGAGTCAGAAAACCAAATTTGAATCTTGGCTCAAGTCCCTCTTAATGAAATGTGTAAACCATGGATTTGCTTAATGTCTCTGAGCTTCACATCTTCATCTGTTAATTGAATATAATGTTGGTAAGAACTCTCAAGTATTAAGTCCTAAGCATTATACCAATGTTTTATTCACATTATCTTAATCTTATCTTAATCAAGTCTTCCAATTTTCGAGTGAAGTGGGTATTATTATCTGAATTTTACATGTTAGAAAACTGAGATTAACAAAGTCAATAATCATCCTAACATCCACAACTAGTAAGGTGGCATTGAACCCATGGCTATGCTACCTCAACACTAGGTTGGCCAATCTAGTCTATGCCTGTGGCACCTGCATTCCATCTGATCAGCACACTCTTTCACGTGCAAAAAAAGTCTTAGCATGAATGATAAATTATATAGTCACAGATGCAAGTTGGGTCTCTCAAGAAGCAAGCTCAGGTCAGAGATAAGCTTGCAGGAAGTTTATTGGGGAATTCTCTCTTGATCTCTACTAGAGGGGAAAAGAAAGGAAGCAAGATTGGGCAGAGAGAAAAAGAACAAGAGCCTCAACCAACCCCACAAGGAGCTCCGAAGCTGGAAATGTTTTTTGGAGTTTTTATATTTGGAGCAAGGGGGTCTAAGCTGTTATAGCACTCCATCATCCCCCTCAATGCATGGGGTCCAATACCCAGAAGGGGGGTGATGTTGGACAAGAGAGTACACTTTACCTAAAGACAATTCTTTTTTTCCTTTGAAGACAATTTCGTGAAAAAGCTGACAGCTGAGAGCTTTCTTGCTGGCAGCATTCCCAATAGTTGGGGGAATAAGTCCTCCAGAAGAAAGACCAGACTTCATATTGCAGCATCCATCAGCTGTAAACTTTCCTTAAACATGAAGCACTGCCTCAAGGCAACAGTTTCCCTAAAAAGCTTTACTGAGGATTAATGAAAGTCTACCTACACTATTTCTAAGAGCACATGGTATATATCGACACATACATATATAGATACCCTTATGCACATATATATGTATAAATATATATATATTTATATTTATTCAATAAATACCAGCAATATTTATTAAAATATATAATACATTTTATAATGTACTATATGTAGCACATAATATAATACAATAATAAGAATAGTATTATTGTAAATTTATTGCTTAAAACCAGAAGTCTGAAATAACAGAAAAATAGGATTTATGAAAAATTTTAGGAATTTATTTAACTTGAAGGATTGCCAAGAATAGACCAGCACAGTATCCTGTCATAATTTGTCACAAAAATCAGAGAATTAATGAGGGCCACTTGAGCACAAAGAATCTAGATATGGGGAAGTGATAGGAGCCCTATCTGAAGACTAGCAGTGAAGGGAGTTTGTGTGAATAGACAAGAGGTACGACTATCATATGCACTATTGAAATCTATTATTGTCATACTCTAAAGCTTTTGAAAACATCAACCTCTTTAAAGAGAAAGAGGGGAAAATGTTTTTCCCTTACTTTATTGTTTAAGTATTAAACAATAAGTATTGTCTTGTTTAAGTATTAAACAATTAAGTATTAATTACATAATAATTAATATTAATTAAGTAATAATTGTTTAAGTATTAAACAATTAAGTATTGTCTTGTTTAAGAATAAAGCCCAAAACTGGCATAGATAAGGAAAAGGTCTATCTGGGAACCCCATTAAACTATATGGCTTGCCATGTCTCCATTCTCACTGTTGTATTAATTAACACTACTCTTAAAAATGTGTGGGGATAACCAGGGCCTTTAACTAAGTATATTAATAGTGAAAGTTAAAGTCCTTCTCAAATTAATCTGACATGATTTCAAATAAAAACAACCCATCCGGGGCACCTGAGTGGCTCAGTGGGTTAATCCGCTGCCTTTGGCTCAGGTCATGATCTCGGGGTCCTGGGATCAAGCCCCACATCGGGCTCTCTGCACAGCAGGGAGTCTGCTTCCCCCTCTCTCTCTGCCTGCCTCTCTGCCTACTTGTGATCTCTGTCTCTGTTACATGAAGAAATAAAAAATCTTAAAAAAAAAAAAAATCCTCTGCTAATTCCCCCTTTAAAAAAAAAAATTAAAAAAAAAACAACCACCATCCTTCCAGGGGTTAGGGCCTTTGGAATATGTAGACCCAGAACCACATATTTGCAATTTCCTAGCAAAAAGACTTTAAAACTTTTCTTTAGCATCCTTAAATCCTTCCATAAGGAGCATAGGCACTATGTTTGCTAACTACCTTCATGCAGTAGCATCCTTGGCACTATGTCAACTGTTGGTTTGACCCACCCTTGCTTCAAGTGTGGGTGGTACTTCTGTTGTCTCTTGAACTTACGCCGAACAAGACCATGACATTAGTTTTTGCAACATAGGTAACTCACAGTTTGGAAGACTTAACTAAAGTCAATTTATATACTACATGAGTAAGTTCAAAAGAAATGTAATGTTCAATTAGCAAATAATTTATTTTTTTAAAGATTTTATTCATTTATTTGAGAGAGAGCGAGCGAGCCTGTGTATGCAAGAGGGGAGAGGCAGGAAGGGAAAAGGAGAGGGACAAGTAGACTCTGCACCAAACCTAGAGCGCTCTGAGAGGCTCCATCTCCTGACCTAAAGATCATGACCTGAGCTGAAATCAAGAGTCAAGATACTCAACCAACTGAGCCTCCCAAGCACTCTTGACAAATAATTTAACTATTACTGAAGTTTTCATTCCTTAACCTCACATGAATTTTGTCTCAATTTTAATCCCTGATTCTACAAATTTTTCAGTGGCTGTTTTGGATAATAGGTATATTTTGAAATGTACATGTGAGTTTTCAAAAAGAAAGTAAAATGAAAGGTGATATTTTTTTCTTGGAGTAGAACTCATATAAGTCATGTAGTATAAATAAAATTGATACAAATTTCCATATTAGCTCTGATTGATGGGGAAAAGGTAAGAAATTTTTAAAGCTACCTTAAAAATAAGCATACAGTGGATTTTACTCTCAGGATACCTTTTCATGGTTTCCATTCCTGGGAGAGAACACGGCATTATTAAACCTTGTGAACCCTTGACCCTGATTCATATAAAGACAGCAAGAACAGGTCCCAGTTATTAAAGAAATCTTGACATAGACACATTCTTTCTTTTATAGTGAGAAGTAAAAAGGATTTCCTTTACTCTAGGGAGAGGCTATTAAAGCTGAATATTACAATGTTCTCTAAGGGGGAGAGAAGTTCATTTTCACACTCCAAGGGAAGTGTGCAGTTCACTCAAAATTCCACAAAAACTGTAGTTTTTTTTTCACATAAATGTACAATATGGAGGCTATTTGTGGTGTTATAAAGAGTTATAAAATGTAAAAACAAAATATGTCTGTTAAGAATATAGACTAAGTACTTTTCCTATAAAAGGAAAAATGAGAAAAATTCTTATTAGATGAGCTTCCAAAAATTTATTATTTTAATTATTACATGATGGTGTCATTTAATGTTATAAAGAGTAGAACTTAGGTAACAAACCATTCAACCATGTATGATACATCCAAATAACTTATTTTACTAGAAATGATGATATGAACTGACATATAGACAATATTTACTATAATCTTTACCTGAAGAGGTTTAATTTTGAGATGTTATAAAAAGTGATGGGTAAATATTATTTAGGAATGTGTCTTTGTTTCTTTCTGTGGTTTTACATGCAAAGATATGAAAAATCCATAAAAATCATAAATGCTGAATTTATTTTGTGTTGTAATGAAACTATAGATAATGACATGATTGTTTTGCTAATAATACTGATTTAAAATATCAATCCATATTGATCTTTTTCATACTCCAAAGCTAACTCAATATGACAAAATATTTGTTTGCTGGCCTACACTTTGTTTTTCAGACACAGCCTTCAGAATCCTGCTGACTGTTTGATTATAGTTTTCCAAGAGAAAGAAAAGAAAGAGAGAGAGTGGAGAGGAAAGATAGAGGGGGGAGAGAAAGAGGGAGGGAGGAAATGGAAAAAGAGAAGACCTAAATCACTAGCCAATAAAAATCTTGATATTTTATGTGATTTTTGCCAGCTATAACTGGGAATTTAGTTTTTTACATTTTTTTAATAACTGTGAATTTAAAAAAATACAGTATCTCTCAAATTCAATCCAAAACTACTGACACTGATCTAGAAATAGACAAGGTGGTAGATGGTTCTTGGGAGACCCTGCTATCGTTTACCTATAAATACAATATTTAAAAATAAATAAAACAAGTAAACAAAAATTGCAAGTGAAATTTTATTATTCTTTGGAAGCAGAGACTTCATCTTGATGTAGCAGCCATCCCTGGCTTTCTGTTGAAGCAGTGCTAGCGCTGTATTGTGCAGGAGAATGAATGCAACGGAGAAATACACCGGCAGACAGCAAACTGGGGATTGAATTGAAGGGATACTTTAGAGTGATTAGTTAAAATAATTTTGAACTCCTTAGCGTACTTTCCTTTTTTTCAAATTCATATACCTTCTTAACACTCAAAAGCAAAAAAACAAAACAAAACAAAACAAAACAAAAAAACACTTGTAGATATAACATTAGACTAAATTAATCTTACTTTGCTGTGGAGGGTCACATTTTAGTCTCAAATCAAAATTATTGAAGGGAAATTCTAAGATCCATGTGCAAAAAAATGATCCAATGTTCCCATGTAAAAATAATTTTTTTTTGTTTTTTAGAAATACAGAGACATATTCATTTTCTGAAAGCAGGGAATCACAAAATAAATAGAACAGAATGCAACTTCATACTAAACCATTTTGTAAGTATCAGTCAACAATACATATAGGGTGTAGGTAGGTGTGTGTTTTGTTTTGATTTTTTTTTTGTATTTTAGACAAGTGCAATTTAGCTCTATTTTGTTGACCTTGCATAAATGCTTCTCTCACGTAACTCACCAAATGAAAAGAGAAAAATCATTTACTACTAAAAGATACATAGAGAAAAGGATATAACTACTCATTATTAACCTTGAATCTTGACATTGCTAATTCACCAGTTATTGAAGATTTGATTCTGTAATATATATAAAGTGCTTTTTTTTTTTTTTTTTTTTTTGCCCCTGGCAATGAAAACCTTTTGGAACTGAGATATGGTACACTGGCACTAAACTAGGATAACATTTGTTATTTCTGTAATAGCTTTTTGTATTTGAAATTCCAATCAATATTTTTTTTCTACTTGGAGGTGGTTTACTTAATCATTTCAAGCGATTAGCTTTCATAAGAAATGAAGGCCTGCCAGCATTTATGTAGTTTCCCTGAGTTCATTTTGGCCTCAGGCTTGTATTTACTCTTATTGCACTCCCTAGCTGGGATACCAGGTGAATACCTGGGAGAAAGAGAAAATTAATTCAAAAAGCAATAAAAATAAAATAACTAATAAAAAAATAAAAGTATGCAGCATACTGGGAATCCTGTTCAATGAAAAAGCCAAGTTATTCCTCTCTGCATGTATGAGTTTTAGTATTTCCAAAGATTAAATAAGAGTGTCATTTTTATTAGAACTTCTGTCCTCTGCTTTAGAACAAAATTCTTTTCTCCAAGAAACATTTGGCTCTATACATCAGTTTTGGCATACACTTTAATACAAAACACAAGAACAAAATGCTTTACACTATTCTTAAAAAGTTTCAGTCTCATTTCTTCACATTAGACACCAGTATTAAAATGATGACTATACACCAGAGTGTCTTTAGTCTTTGAGAAGTTTAAATAAATTGTGTAAAATTCTGTGAAAGGCTCATCGGTAATTATACAAACAATCTAACAGTAAGTCAGCAAGCCACAATAGTGGTTCTCTATTTCTTTTTTCCTTTAAAATCTATGTGAACAAATTTATGATGTCCTTTGTTGGAGTCTGATTTAAGAGTTCTACAGCAGGGGAGCCTAGGCTCAGTCATTAAATGTCTGCCTTTGGCTCAGGTCATGATCCCAGGGTCCTGGGCCCCTAGACTGAGTCCCACATTGGGCTCCCTGCTCAGTGGAAAGCTGCTTCTCTCTCTCACTCACTCCTCCTGCTTGTGTTCCCTCTCTGGTTAGTTCTGTCAAATAAATAAAGAAAATCTTAAAAAAAAAAAAAAAGTTTACTCCATTGCAGAACAGAACTCTTTGTGTAGAGGTGAAGAGGTTGAAAGCATTCCTCTCCATTGTGTCAAATGTAAATTTAATAACCTAATGCAAAGAAGATATGCTGGCAAAGAGCATTGATATGCTGGTAAACAGAAAAGACTCTTTTCTCCACAGTGGAACTGACATAGCTACATTTCCATTATTTTTATCTTTATATGCAACGACTATCTATCCAGGTGCAAGTGTTTGAAACTGAGGAATGGTACTGGCCCACAGGCTCAGATTATAGGTTACATTTGACCAAAAGAAAGACTTAAAATAGCTTATCTTTTTTTTCTATTGATATTCTTTCTAACAGCTTGCATATTGTCTGAAAGGTTTTCATATCTTAGCTTTCATAACATTGATATTTAGGGAGTTTGCATATCCTTAGTTCTACCACATAGATGCAAACACTTGCACATTTTCTAGGGTTTTTTGGGTTTCTTTGTTTGTTTAATTCACTAGTATTTACCTTCAAGTTTCCAAATAACCTTTAAGAAAGGTTTAACTGAATAGGTATGGATGACTCAAACTTCTCACATTTCCAAGAGATGCTCATATTGAGGAATGCCCTTTGAGCAGCTCTTGAAAACTAAGTCCTGGGCCATTGTGAGTAGGGAAAATAGGAATGGTGGTATTTGTTATCCGTTGGCTCCTAAACTCCTATACTCTTATTGGTTCAACGACCTTGCATCTGCAAGGATAGCATCCAACCCCACAAATATTATCTTCAAGTGTGACATTAGCTTCATTTTTAAAAGGCTATTGCAACATTTTCTCAGGCCACTCTTTTTTGAGTGTTGTGATATCTAGGACGCAATGGCTTGAGTCCATTGTTACACCATTCACCATAAAATTGACTTCTTTGCCTGAGGTTTTATAACACAGAATTCTCTGTCAGTATAACAATAAGCCATCTGTTAATGGTACTACCTTGGGCACTTCAGTGAATAAGAAAAGCAAACTTTACATGGGTCCTACTGAGGACCCCTGCTGACCTTTTGGAAAGAGTCTAAAATAATCACCTTGCAGTGGTTGGTTGTCCTCAGGAGAGAAGGTTCCAGCATTGCCTCTGGTGATGGCAGGAATGATAATCTGCAACAGCAGTAGCCATATCAGCTTTGTGATAGGGAGCCCATATGGATGGGCTTCCCAGCAGCTGCCATGGCTACCTCCATCATTAGCCCACTGTGCATGTGTGCTGTTGGCCAAGGAGGAATGCTGGCTGACACAGTTTTTTAGGGTCTACTCTCAATGTACTCCTAACTTCTGATGGGCATTGATGTGAGATAACAATTCACACACTTTCAACCCAATCTCATGTGTTTATCCATGTAATTTTTTTCCCCAAAATCAAGGAAATCAATTTAGTAAAGACCCATGTCTTTTCTACTCTCAATTCTCACTCAAATACCATGACTCTGCCATTGCTCTTTTAGCTCAGAGTACTGGGATTCTTCACTTGATCTAGGAGAAGAGTATTTTGGACAGAGGTAACAGCAAGATTAGACTCTGATGTTATATATAGCTTTCCTGGATATTTGAGTAACAGGAAGGCTAGTATGGCTGAATGGAGTAACTAAGGGCTTGAACAGTAGGAGAAGCCAGAGAGGAAATGGGGTGTAGTAACTCACTTCTCCTGGCACTCATTTCCTCTGGTTCCAAAATCCAGCACAGAATTATGCTAACCATATAAGGCTAACTAGCACTGACCTAAGTTGTCACGTGACATGCAATGTTTCTATTCTTACATCTAAATCAGAGGTCTGTGAACTACAGCTCAATGGCAAAATCTGGCTCTCCCTCCTGTTTTTGTAAATAAAGTGTTATTGGAACACAGCCAAGATCATTCATTGACAAATTGTCTATTGTGATAGAGACAGTGTGATCCACAAAGCCTAAAATATTTGCCCTCTGACCCTTTACAAAAAAAATTCCCTGACTACATTACAGAAATTATGCGATCCTCTCATTAGTAAAGACATAAATGGCAGTGTATGATTTTATAAATTTGCCCTTGACCTCAGTCTTATGCGTTATGTCTCAGGTCTTGGTTTAGTGAAGTAAAGAGCATGCCGGTCCCTACTTTTTGTTCTTAATTGCAAATTGACACTTGTGAAGGGACTTGCTTTCTATCTGTGGCCTTTTGTTCCTGGCCAGTACTCTTCTTCTCTGCCTCAGAGTTTTCTGAATGCTTATGTGGAATGCAAACTTCTGTTAAATTTTGGCATGCTCTACTTTGATTTTCAAAAGGCCTGTGTCTGCCCCTACAGTGCTTTCTGCTCTACAGGGTGTACTGTGATTTTGATCTCCAGCTCTTTCCCACTCTGGCTTGTTTTACTACAGGTAATGAGGCAACAACCCAAGGTACAACACAGACAATAGGTCTGCTTTATTTAGAGGCATTATTCTGCTCCTATAAAAAAGACCTCATTAGAGTGTAGCTTGGTTTTAGTGTATTCTTGACAAGTTAATCTAACTGAGAGATCTGCATGCAAATTCGGCTTTCTGGTTACTGTCTTGGCTACTCATGCAATGTTGTTCTGTTTTGTTTTTTAACAACTTTCCATTTGTACATGCCTACCTCGGGGTATGGTCAGTGGAAACCACAGCTTCTTTGTTAGTTGTAAAGGCCTTGGAAATTTTAGTGACAGTTATAATTGGCTCATTCATGCACACATGCTAAGGAAAAGGAAGCTGGGTAGTCATCGACAGCTGTAAAAGGAATGCAGATAGTCCCTGCTGCTGTTTTTAGTCTGAGATCTGACAATTCTGTCCTGGTGATCAGCAGCAGCAGCATCCTCGACAAAGCCTCCAGTTTATTCAGTTTCAGAAAAAGAAAGCTGTTATCAACTGAATCCTTTGAATCCCTAGTTCCTGATCATATTGATCTAGCTCTAAAACCTATGTCATTATCAATTTTATATAGGTATTAATGTTAGTCTGAAACAGGTTTCTCAAGTAATGGAAAGAGGACCTGAGGACTGTATTTGTGAGAAACCAAGACCATCTCACTTGGGAACTTTATCTTATACAGTTACTGGCTTCAAATCTGAACAATTCCCATAAATGCCACCTGTTGTCTTTCTCAAAGATCAAACAAAATATTTTCTTTGCAAACAGAGTCATCAGATTAGCCCAAAGTCCTCAAATTAAACATATAAATGTAATTGTATGGCAGAAGCTCTGAGTACAAACACTTTCACTGAAACCACAAAATAGAAAAATATATTTGGTTTATTAATGGTTTTTATTAAATAGTTTCATTACAGCCAAGTATTAAGATGTTTCTATAACCCAACATAATGGCTAAGGGAGAATAATTCTACTCAGAAGTTTCTGTAGTTGCCTCAGTAAACATAGATGTGATAACCAGAGAGAAACTTAAATTGCTAATTCAAACTTAAAAAAAAAAATTCTTGAAACCAAACCCTTTCATGTGGGCTGTGAATTTGTTAGTAGGCTGTTTTTCAGTCTGGTGGAATGATTACTGTCTTCTCCTCAAGTGGAGGATTTCCATTACAACTACATAGGAACTCCAGGGAAGGCTCTTTTCAATGCCAGTACTGTTTGTTTTTGGAAGTCCTTACACATTCTTTGCTATTTATGGAGGGAGAGACTTAAGTGATTAGGGAATGGTTAACTGTTGCAAATTAAGTGTAGTTTTGTTAAGAATACCTTTGCTTTATGACACTTGTAAAACAGGTTTGTAAAGCAAAGTGTAAAATTAATGTATTTCCATCTACAGATATGTGAAATTATATGATGTTACATTAAATTAGTTAATGTTTATGTAGAATCAGTTATATGCCAGGAACTTTACACATATCTTTTTTTTTTTTTTCACTTAGTTGATGTCTTATTCTTACAAGACATTAAAGACTAATGTCCCTATTTGACCAATAAATAAATCATGGTTGAGGTTCTTAAGGGAATTACCCGTCAAAAAAATAGTAGAATCAACATAAATGAGTCAGACTGTAAAGCCTATGCCTTTCTCCAAGACTAAGTTAGGTATTAAGTATTCTGATTAATTGCAAATTGCTTAAATATGGGCATAAAATCCAAAGAATATAATAATTTTAGTTTTTGTTCTCACATATTTGCAACCCAATTAGTGCATTTTCACAACTGGGAGCATAATGTAAAAGAGAAACTTGGTATTTTCAGTTTCCCTTGTATTTCTGACCTAAATTCATTTTACAAACAATCAGAATTTACCAGCATGTTGTATACTCAGTAATTATGTTTTGGTACAATACCTTTTACCTGAAATCTATATTTTATAAGGGACATTTTTTGTAAAAGAAAGCAAGTTTTAATGAGTAAGCTACACAGAAATTCTCATCTCACACTTAACAATGAATATTATTGTTCTTACAGTTTTTACTTCTCAGTCATAAGACATCCCTTTGTGGTTGTCATAATTGGTCTAATGAATTTCTAAAAATAAATGAAAGTCTAATTTGATCCGGTGCCCATGAACAATCCACTCATTCACTTCTAAATCACTGACCTGATTTGAAGACGAATCATGCCAAAATGAAGTCATGCTTTTCTCTTAAGTCTGTTGCCTCAGTGAAAGCTTTTGAATGGCCTGTTCTTAGGGTTTGAAGTGGGGATTTCCAGTGACAAAGAAACACAATTTGATCTCATAACCCTGGACACCACAGACTTATTTGAAATGATAGAAACTTAAGATTTGAAGAAAATCTGAGTCATCATCTAGGCAGTGGTTTTCACCCAAAGAGAAACTTATTGCTCACCTTTATTTGAGCAGTTGGGTAACATGACAGGATACTCAACAGGTACAGAGGTAAACATTCAAACAATGTCTCTAGCTGGGTAAATATCAATACATCTGGATGTCTAACACTCCTCATCACAGAATTATTCATCCAAGTGTTCCAGAGCAAGTATTCCTTTATGTTAAAACTTTCTACATTGGGAAGTGTTAAAGACCTTTAAGGAAGGGCAATTTTAGTTGTATTAAGACACTAATCTCTGATTGGAAGTGTGTGTGAAAGATGGATAGAGGGACTTGTAATTTATGTTCAAATGATGAGATTATAAGAGAGATTTCTCCCATACCATCTGTATTTTTGATGGTTCCCTGAATGACAGGGGAAAGTAAAAAATATCTTTAATTTCCATATTTCATCTTTAGTAATTAATATACTGGTATCATAATTAATTAGGTATCAGTTATTATATTGATTATGAATACTAACTGTACTAGTGTACAATAGAGTCATTGAATGTCTTCACTTAAGATAAACTTTTCTTACAAAAGTCAGAATTTTGTCAACAATTTCCAGAATCAGATTTTTAAATCTGACCCTCTATATAACACTCGCCCCTCAAAACCCCCAAGAAGGAAAGATGTTAAGATTAAAAGACAAGGCATAATAAATATAAAAAGTTAAAAGATATTTTTCTCAACAGGTTGGAAATAGAAAAGCCTCATGTTTTTCTTTGTATTAATTAAAACACATTTCTAATGACAGGAAGAATTGTTAAAAGAGTACTATGAATAATTACGCACAAAAAATTAGAAAACCTAAATGAAATGGGAAAATTCCTAGCAACAATAAACCACCTAATATTACTCAAGAAGAAAAAGAAAGTTTCAACAGACCTATCATCAATAATCAAACCTCCCAGTACAGAAAAGTCCAAGTGTTAAGATATCACAAGTGAATTATAGCAAACATCCAAAAATTAATTAACACCAATTCTTCTCAAACCACTCCCAAAAAATAGAGGAGAGGACACTTCCTATATGTGAGGTCAATATTATCCTGATATCAAAGTTAGATGGAGACATTATAATAAAAGTAAATTAAAGACCAGTATTTCTTGAGAACATAGCTAACAAAAAGAAAATTAGTAAGTTGAGCCTACTCACAACATTATCTAAAAGAAAAAAAAAAATCCAAGAATAAATTTACCAAGGGAGGAAAAGAATCTTCATTGCTAAATGAAAACTATAAGGCACTGTTAAAATAAATTAAAGAAGACCTAAATAGATAGAAAGATTGGAATATTTAATATTGTTAGTATTCTAGTACTGCCTGAAGGAAATAAAACTGAGAGTCCAGTAGCAACAATAAAATGAAAATGATAGCTATTGTTTATTAACAATAAACATTGTTTATTGTTTATATTGTTTATTATAAATGTTTATTAACAATAAAATGAAAATAAATTCATTCATCTCTGTACAACTAATTTTCAACAAGGATTCCAATTATAGTCAATGGGGAAAGGGTAGTCTCTTCAACAAATGGAACTCAGACAGCTGGACTTTCCCAGGAAAAGAATGAAGTTGGACTCTTGACCATAGGGTATCAACAACTGTTTCAAAGTGAATCAATGACCCTAAATATAAAATCAGAATCATAAAACTCTTAGAATAAAACATAGAAGTAAGTTCCTCGATCTTGAATTTGTCATTGGAATGGAATATGGTGCCAAATGCATGAAGAACTAAAGAAAAGATGCAAATTGAACCTTATCAAAATTAAAAATTTGTGTATCAAAGGACATTATCAAGAAAGTGAAAAAATAATTTAGAGAACAGGAGGAAATACATGCAATTTATATATCTAATAAGGCTTAATATTCAGGATATATAAAGAATATTTACCACACAGCAACAAAAAGACAAACACGAATTTTAAAATTGTAAAGGACTTGAATATATATTTCTTCAAAGAAGATATATAAATAAGGAACAAGCACACAAAAAGATGCTTAATATCATTAGTTATTAGGGAAAGCAAATCAAAATCCCAATGAGATACCAATTCACACTTACCAGAATAGCTCTAACTAGAATAAAGAGAAAATTACAAGTATTAGGATGTGTAGAAATTTGAACCTCCAGGTACTGCTAATGGGAATGTAAAATGGTGCAGCTGATGGAGAAAATAGTTTAGTACTTCCTTAAAAAATTAAACATAGACTTACCCATGTGACCCAGATGTTCCTCTCTTGGTATATACTTTGTATAGTTGCAAAGAGAAGTTCAAACAGATACTTGTATGACATTGTTCATTATTCACTACAGTCAAAAGATGGAAGCAACCCAAATGTTCACCAAGAGATAAATGGATAAGAAAAAGTGGTATATACATACAGTGAAATATTATTTGTAGCAGAAAGGAATGAAGTTTTTCATGTATGCTACAATATGGACAGACCTTGACAACAACTGTATTTATGATAACATTAAAAAGGAAAATGTGCTTTAGGAATAAATTTAATAAAAGAAGAAAAGGCATATACACTGGAAACAAAAAAAAAATCATTAAAAGAAATTAAAGATGGTTGATTACACATCCCATATTTATGTATTAGATTATTATTAAAATATCAAAACTCCCCAATTAATCTACAGATGTAATACATTCCCTATCAAAATCCAAGCTTCTCTTTTAAGAAATTGAAAAAGGGTATACTCAGATTCATGGGCAATATGAGGGACCTGAATAGCCAAAATAATCCTGAAAAAGAACAAAGATGATAGGCCCTCACTTCCTGAATTTAAACTTACTACAAAGGCATGTTAAAGAAGACATTATAGATAGCATATGGATAGATATATAAATAAATGTAATTTAAAATCCACAAATAAATCATGTATTTATAATCAGTTGTCTTTTGTTAAGGTTACCAAAGAAAGGGAAAGCAGTCTTTTCAACAAATTATGTTGGGACAAGTGGAGAGCCACATGCACAGCAATGAAGCCAGATAGCAGCTTCACATCATACACAAAAGTTGACACAAAATGAACCATGGATCTATATGTAAAAATGAAAACTATAAAGCTTTCAGATGAACATATAAGTTCTAAATCTCTGTAGCCTATGTAAGCCAATGATTTTGTAACACAAAAGCACAAGAAGAGAAAAACAATAGATGAATTAGACTTCATGACTATGAAAGTTTTATGTTTTAGAGGATAGCATCAAGGAAGTGAAAAGACAATCCACAAAAATGGGAGAAAATATTTGTATATCATATACTTGAGAAGTGTTTTTTATTTAATATATAAACAACTTTTAACATTCAACAATGAAAGGTAAATAATGTAGTTGAAAACTGGTCAGTTTTACGGATTGAAAGTATAAACACAAAAGTTAGTTGAATTCCAATAATGACTACTTGTATTAATCAGGGTTCTCCAAAAAAATGAAAACACTATATATTTGGGTGGGGAATGTGGGCGGATGAAGAGGAGAGAGAGATTTATCAGAATTGGTTCATGTGATTATGTACGTTGGGGAGTCCCAGTATCTGCCATCTTCAAGCTAGAGACCTAGGAAAGCCAGTGTTGGAATTCCAATCCAAGTTCAAGGCCAAGGGAAGCCAATGGCTTAAATCCCAGTACAAAATCAGGAAAAGACTAATGTCTCAGCTCAGGCAGTCAGCAAGAAGATAAAGGGGATTTCTTCTACCTCTGCCTTTTGTTGTATTTAAGTCCTCAACAGATTGGATGCTGCCCAGCCTCACTGGAGATGGCAACTTACCTGAGTCTCCCATTTCAAGTGCTGATCTCATTCAGAAACTCTCAAAATAATATTTAATCTGGGTATCCCATGGCTCAGTAACATTCACACATAAAATAAACCATCACACTACTGAAATTTGATGAGTCTACACATTGTAAAGAATACCATTATCATATTAAAATAATTCAACTTAAAATTCTGGAAAACTCCACTAATAGGTTTTTGAAATATTTTAATGAAGTTTAAAGTTGTATACCTCATTTTGTAGTTGCATATTGCTATTTTTTTAAATGCCATTGGTTGAAAATTCTATGCCTTATGTTTTAGTTTGCTAGGTATGCCATAACAAAGTGTCACAAACTGAGAGCTCAAATAAGAGAAATTTATTGTCTCACAATTTCTGAAAATAGAAATCTGAGATTGATTCATGGGCAGGATTGATTCTTTTGGGGGGATGTGAGAAAAGAACCTGTCCCAGATTCACTCCTTGTCTTATAAATTGTGGTCTTCTTGTTCACATGGCATTCTCCCTGTACTATGCTTGTGTACAGTTTTCCCCTTTCTATAACACATCAGTCATACTAGATTAGGGCCCACCCTAAATGGTCTTATTTTAAACTAACTAATTATAATTAATTAATTTATTTTAAATGAACTATTTCCAAAGAAGATCACTTCTGACTTACTAGGTGTTTGAACTTGAACATGATTTTTGAGGTGGGGCACAAAATTCAAATCATGACTTGTTATTAATGTAGTTTGATGGTGTTTTTCCTCTCTTTTGTCCCCTCCACTTTCAGAGCAGCAGCAGATTTTTCTCTATTACTTTATGTAATTATTCATGTACTTCTCAATGCTTTTTTTTTCTGTTGCCTCCTTTAAAAGTGTTTTCATATTTTACAAACATAAAATTTCACATAACACTCTCCTCCATGTTTTCTTTCATTATACCTACATCAGGAAAAACTAGGATGATTCATTCAGAAGAAAGGCAGTTTCCCAAATCTAAGAGGTTGTTTGGGGTAATGGTTGGCGGCATGTACCCTCTGCAGTCATGTACATTGAGTCTGAATGTCAGTAACAACATTGTCTGGATGTTGGACTCCAGGTAAGATGCTTATCTCCTCTGTGTTTTTTTTTCTGTCATCTACAATGAAAGAATAATTCTACTAACCGTATGATTAAACTGCTTCTGAGGAACAAGTCAGTTGTTATGTGAAAAGTGCTTAGATAAATGTCTGGCTTATACAATGCACTCAGTAAAAGTTAGCAATATTTTAAAAACTTCCTATTACTCCATTCATATTTCCTATAAAACTAATCGAGCCTTAGTAAAATTCAAATATATATACATAAGCACAGGTCAAGGAACCTTGGGAAAGACTATGTCTAAAATTTTGAATCCTTCACAAGGAAAACCTAAAGGAAGTGTTTTAAACTTGATATATCTTAGCCTAAATTGGATTTTAAAGTGGTTCATGTGGTACAATTTAAAACTGAATAGCCCAACCTTTGGAAAATTTGCTGATGTTATCAGATTGTGGTTTCTGGGACTCACAGGGCTAGACTAAGGACCGGAAGACTATCTAAAGTTAATGATGACTCAAGGATCAATCATCCCAAAAGACGTCAGTTGGTTTTAACAGTGGGGGGACTATAATTTGCTCCTCTCTGAGGATAGTATCCCTTCTCTGAGGTGTGAAGATGCCTCAAATGCAGCCAGTGGTGGTGAGCAAGCTTCTACTGAACTTGGGAAGGCTGGTCATAAGCCAAAAAGCAGGCTTGGGAAAATGTGTAAGGATCATTCTATACCTGGAGAGCCTTCTTTCCTTCATCATGGATGTGCAGGTTACAGATATTTTCCCTGTCTTACCATAAACTATCAGAACATATACTTCACTTTCTAGATTCCTAACTAAATATTTTGTGGGTATGTTTCTTAATTTATTCCTCTGCTCTAGAAGTGTCATCACCTGAGGATAGGGACCATGAACATCCTGCTCTTCATTTTATTCCCGGCTTAGGATGTTATAGCTGCAAATTCTTAGGATGTTATAGCTACAAAAGTATTTGCTTATTGACTCAATGGATCTAGGAAAATCATAAACCAACTCATATTCTTATAGAAAACATGAATTAATTGATCAGTTATCAAAAAATGGTCAAATATGAGTTAGCATTTAAAATTTCCATAATTTATTTGGAACTATAACCAAGTCATCACTTTAAAGAGGATTCTATCCTTTACAAATATATTTCTTTGATGTGTTTTGACCACATAACTCTTCTAATTCATATTATAATATTTGATTTATAAAAATTATTTTATTTTTTGATTTTTTATTTTAAAAAATATTGAGAAGATGTAATGAGGTATGACACAATAGAAAACAAGCTTCTATACAATTTATCCACAATTTTGATAAAAAACTAAACACAATAAGTGTGCTGGTAGCAAGAGTTTTAAAAATTAATCTATTTTATGAAAAAGTAATGTTTGTCCTTACAAATTAAAACACCATAAAATGTATGAAGTAAAAATAAAACTCTCTTTTTTTTCTCCCCTAGCTAACTTTAGAAGTCAACCATTGTCACTAGCTTTGTGTACGTAGGTTTGTGTATATGGGCATTTACGGATTCTTCCATAGAAATCCTATACATGTAAAAGAATTCTTTTTTTTTTTTTTTTGTAAAAGAATTCTTTACATAAATGTTTTCACATACACATACAGTTTTCTGAGACTTGTATCTTACCCTCCACTTTCTATCAAGTAAACAGTATATTAGTAAAACTTACATAGTTATATAATATTATACTAATATGCTATTTTATTAGTTTATCTTACACAAAAGTTACCATTCTTGTTGAATGGGTGTGACAAATTTTTTTAACACAACTGACTTTGATGGATGTTTATGTTTCCAAAAAAGGTAGTAATTCTTTTATTTCTTTAAAATCACATGCCATTATTATTAACCGACTGAGCCACCCAGGCATCCCTCACATGACATTATTATTAATAGAAGTATGGTAAGAATATCTTGATAACCTTCTCTAAATATACTTCCCAAATAGGGAGCAATAAAACATCCTGCTACCTACCACAATAAAATGTCATTGAAATAACTGAAATTCTGTATTTTGTGGTTTCTTTATTTTGAGATTTTTGTAGTAATTTGATCTCAGCTCTTTACATAAGTAGGTTAGATTTTCCAAATACTATCACTTCCATTTTGCCTATTTTCACTGAAATACTTAAACAATCTCAAAGAAGTGTCTGGGAATTTTGACTTGCTAAATTATTTCTTATGTTTATGCTCTCCTGTTTTCTTCCCTTCTTTATTTTGCAATCCCTGATTCTCTTAAACTCCTTTATTCCTCATAATTATACTTCCTTTTCTTGTTAAGACGTCTTATTCTTTCATTTTGATTGAAAAGGTTATTCCTAAAGTCGATCTCATTGAAAATCAAAAGCCTCAAACAGTAAAACAAATAAAAATAAGCATACCGTAGCATACTGTTTACCCTTTATAGTTTGGATGGGAGGGAAAAGGTCAGAGGAAATAGAAAACATGAAACCTACACACTTCCAGGCTGAAATGTGTAAAATGATTGTGTCAAGTTTCTTGTGCCATTTATAAGTAAGTGGAAAGTATGGTTTAGTCCCACACAATGCTGAGTAGAAGCTGCAAACAAGGTACAGATGTATCCAGGAAGAAACAAATACTTGTTACATTTCCTTCACTTATATATATTCTTTGGTGCTCCTTGTCTTCTGATAGCCTTATACTTGGGTTAACACTTTATAACAGTACTTAATGGTTTTACAATGGACTGGCTGAGTTAATTGTAATGTGTTAACAGTAATTTAAATGAAACATCTTTGGATAAACAATATAAAGTATTTACAGGGTATGAAGTCTAGTTAGCAAGGCTAATTTGCTTTATTAAAATGTGGCATTTAACTTAGTATACCCAATCAGTTATACTTGATACCTATGGTCATAAAGTTGGCCGATTTATTTATTTATTTATTTTTCTTGAGGAGGACACATATTGCATGGAGTACTGGGTGTGGTGATTTATCTTTTAAAAAGATTTGAACATTTATTAATCTTTTCCTATAGGGTTCCAAATTCGACATCAATCAGCACTCTTTTTTTTTCTGTCATCAAAGAAGAAAGCTCAGTCTAACTCAAAATGAAGAATTGCCTTTTAAATCATTGCTTATAAGTCATGACCTTTTAGCTAAGATTATGTGTGAAGAAGAATTGTTCTGTTTGTATGCTCAGATGCTAACTTTAGGGATACCTGGGTGGCTCAGTGGGTTAAGCCACCAACTCCCGATTGCAGCTCAGGTCAGGATCTCAGGGTTGTGAGATAGAGCCTTGGATCTTAAGCAGGAAGCCTGCTTAAGATATATCTCTCCCTTTCTTCCCGCCCCTCCCATGTTCATCTGTGCGCTCTCTGGCTCCCCCCTGCCAAAAAGCTAACTTTAAAGTCCTATCTTGAATTAAAAAGAACAAAACACTGTAAAATCATAAAATTTTCAGCCAATATTTTAACATCTTTGGTAATGTAAGTCATACATTAATGTAATGTAATGTAAGTCATTCTTCTGCCAAAGAAAATAGATTTATTCAGACCAAAAATTTCTCACGGCTCTCAGAGATATTGAGCTGCCTCTAAATCTATTTAAAGATCCCACTATGACTCTTTAGCAATCACTTCCGATTAAAGCAGGGAAGTAGAAGTCATCATTCCCATTCAGATAAGGGCTGTTCTGCCTTAACTACCACACAGACATATTTTGTGAACAAATGTTGCTATTATTTAAAATCGCAAATAATTAGAAAATAAATAGCCAGTGATTTGAAAAGCAGTGTCTTAATTAAGTTACATTTAAATATTGCACTATGTTGTAGCCATTAAACTTATATATTAAAAAATATTCATTGTCGAGGAAAGCATTTAAAATTGTGGTGTATCAATAAGTCAAAAATAAAAAGCAAAAAATCCGTATACCATACATGACTGCTGAAAGAGTTTAGAAAGCCAATGAAAAAAAATTAAACTATTTATATTGATTAATTCCTAAAACCAAAATATTGAGTGAGTTTAGTTTTTACTTTCATTTTTTTTTTTTTACAAAGTTGTCCTGAATTAATGTTTACCACTTTTTAAATAAAATTCAGTTTTAAAAAGTACCTCTTTTGGGTAGAACACACTATCTAGAAAAATTGGCCAGGCAGAAGGAGAAAAGATCAATGCCAAAGAGCTTTGTTTCTTGAGAAGACAGCTCAGAAGAGGTAACCTTGGGCAAGAGATAGATAAAGCCTGAGGCTTGATCTGAAACTAAGCTTTTAGTCACATACTTTACCATTTCCCTAGTTACCCACCTAATACTGTTTTAAGGGAACTATAAGAAGAATGATTACATTTTTCTTCCCCCATTTGCACCCACCATTGTTTCTAAGAAATAAAGTTACAGTGTAGCAACTGACTAAAGAGAAGGCAGTGGCAATGGTTTCTAGAAAAGCATTTGATTCTGATCTGTGTGTAAACAGAAATGCCAGCCCCAATTCCTCCATGATTCCCTCAATATAAACATGCACCCGGAGATTGAGAAGTCTCTTAAGGGGTAGTTATGTCATGAAAACAAAGGTATACTTTGAAAACATTGAATTTCTAAATGCATAGAGTAAGTTTTTGTTGTTGTCGTTTTTTGGAGAGAGAGAGGCGCACAAGCCGGGTGGGTATTGAGAATTAGTGGGGAGGGACAGAGGGAGAGAGAGAGCATCTGCAGCAGACTCTCCACTGAGTGCAAAGCCCATTTCAGGGATTCATCTCGACCCTGAGATCATGACCAGAGCTAAAACCAAGAGTCAGATGCTCAATCGACTCAACCACCCATGTACCCCCAGAGTAAGCTTTTTAAAGAACCACTTTCATTCACGTGACAATTGAGGTAACAGAGTAAGGTGGCTAAACATTCATTAAAACTACTAGAAAACAAGTTTTCTTCCTTCCATATTTTCTGATGAGAAGTACACTATGAGCTTATCCTTGTTTCTCTCTACATAAGGTTACTTATTTCCCTCTGCCATCTTTGAGGATTTTCTCTTGTATTCTGGTTTTCTGCAGTTTTAATTCCATGGGCCTAGAGTTATGTAAGTATTTAGGGTTTTGTTGTTTTGTTTTGTTTAGTGTTTATCCTGTTTGGTAGTCTGAGCTAATTTGATCTGTTGTTGGTGTCTATCATTAATTCTGTGAAGTTCTTAGTCACTATTACTTCAAATACCTCTTCACCTGTTTTCTCTCTTTCTTCTCCTCCTGCATTCCATTTTGAATATGATATATTTTTTATATTGTTCCATAGTTCTTTTGCATTCTGTTCTTTTTTGTTGTTGTTCTTTTACTTTTCTCTCTCTTTGCATTTCCTTTTGGGAAGTTCCTATCTTCAAGCTCCCTGAGCTTTTTTTCTTTAAGCATGTTGACTCACCCGAGAAGCCTACTACAGCCATTCTTCTTTCGAGTACAGTGTTTTAATTTACATTTCCTTTTTTTTTTAAATTCTTTTTTTCTTTCCATCTCGCTGCTTACATTCTTCATATTTTCTTGCATGCTGGCAACTTTTTCCATTAGATTTCTTAACATGTCGATCATAGTTTTTGAAAGGTGATTGTGTGATGATTCCAAAATCTGTGACTTATATCTGTTCCTGGTTCTTAAGACTCTTTTCTTTCTTCAGACTCTTGGTTTTATATCTTTTGTCTTTTACATACTTTATAATTTTTGTTGTGATTGTTGTTGAAAGCAAGACATGTTGTATTGAGTAATGAAAACTGAGATAAATAGGGTTTCAGCATTAAGATTTATGTTAATCTGGTTTAGAATTGGACTATGTTAAATGATTGTTAAAACTGTAGGTGCCAGGTGCATCAAATTCCTCTAGTGTTCTTGTTTTTAATTCCAGTTCCAACTTGGAACTGCCCTGAGTACTTCTCTTCAGAAGTCTCTGTCTTCAGATCTTTCTCCTGTGCTCCACTCCTCTCATAATGAAGCACTGTTGGTGTGGTGGTAAAGTGTGGGGGAGGGAGAATAATCCCCCAATTAAACCTGAATCTTTCATGGACCTACGTCTCTAAACAGTGTCCTTCACAAATTTCTGCCAGGTCTTTGTTTGTTGGTTTGTTTTTCCTGTTCCGCTATTTTCTTCCCTGGTTTGGTGTTCCTAATACATTTCTTTAAAGTAATGGATACTGTTAACATTCCTCCCCCCCAACCTTGGTTGAAGCAGGAAGTCTCCAGGAGTTTGTAATGTGAGGAATTCTCCTTCCCCAGTCTTGATAAAGTTCGAACAGAGCACTTATCTCTGGAGCATACTTTTTTTTTATTCCTAAGGAAACTGAGTCATTGTCAAAATAATTACTCTTCCTCTATTTTTGCCAGAGCCATAGAGCTTTTCTCAAATCTTCATGGTAAGACTTAAATAGAGCCTTTGGAGGTAAATCCATGGGGGCTCCCGAAAGAGTGAGGTCCCCTGAGAGTTTCTCACTATGATACTACTATATTCAGTCTCCAGCATTTTGCTAGTATTACCACTTAAATGTTCCTCTCAGAATCCAGTTCTATTAGCTGTTTTTTTTTTTTTTCAGATAAGTATATATTGGCTGTATCTCTCTGGATATTGGGGAGGTCGTTTGCCTTATGAACTCAGTTTTTTAATGGGCTCAAAATAAACTGTTAAATTTCAGTTTTTCTAGCTTTTCTTGTTGTGAAATGAGAATAATGTCTTATAGCTCTTTACATACCAGAGCACAAAGCAGAATTCTTCTGCAAATTTATTTTTGACCATCTAATAATTTTTCCGCATCCATCATGTATCCATTCTGCAAATTCTATTTAACTTTTCATCAAGCTGCTAAATAACTAAAAGATTATTAGCTATGGAATAGATATGAAAATAATTATTGTCAAGTATTCCTGATACATTAATCTTCTTAATTGTTTTCCCTTTCACCCAGAGTAATGTGAAAGAGAAATCAATTTTTGTTCCTGTTGCAGTTTTCATTAGTTGGACAATTGCTGTGGGCTGACTCAACAACATCCAACCTCACTCCTGTGTGAAACACCAATATGATATATCTGTTTCCTCTACTCCACCTCAAATCTCAGTGCTTCTCTTCTTTTTTTTCCAGCATATTTCTGCATGAAAAGATCTACTTCAGCTCTTATCCCTTAATTGGTTATACTGACCCACAACGAAGAAATTATCTCCTAGGACATTTCCTGCCCATAATGTCAAACCCAATACAGCAGAGCTCTTTATTATCCCTTCTAAGCTCTCTTGTTTCCTTCTGCTAAGCATTTCAGCAAGAGGACACTTCCTTAGGGTTGCATCAACCCCTGATAAATATGCATTCCCAACAAATACCATGTTTCAGAGACTTCCGTTGTCTTCAGTTAAGAATTCTTTCTTTGACACTCAGTTACGTCTCTTGATATCGATGAAATTTTTCATTCTCCTTAATATTACTGTCATTTGTAGTTTATATGTCATTAAATTGAGACCTAAAGAGAGGATACTTTTCTCCTCTTGCAAATATATGACATTAAAAACTATAAACCAGATTCTCAGCTTGCCATTTTATATTTGATGTGGGAACCATTCAATAGCACCACTTTTCTCTGCTTAAAAGTAGAACCATTTGAGAAATTAAACAAAGGGTTAAGTCACATCAGGAGGACTGGGTGTTACCTTTGTTACTGATCAAGCTTATATTGAAGAATGTTGCGCATATATGTATATATATATATATATATATTTTTTTTTTTTTCCCCTGAAATGAATGTTGGCTTTGAGCAAACATTAGAACCCAGCAGGCCTTTTAAGTTGTGTGTGGCATGAAGAGAAAAAGAAAAGACTGCAGTCTCCTAGGAGGTTAACTCAAAGAAAGGAGAAGGAACAGGCCAGGAATTTAATTTCTCCTAAATTCACCCAGGAGGTAAGTTATTCCACCTCTTCTAAGGCACAGTGAGCAAGGAGTTCTTTCCACTTAAAAGGGAAAAAAAAAAAAAAAAGTTTTCCTATAACACATCAGTGGAAATAATTTAAACACCTATAGATTGATAAACTGACTTCATTAATAGGAAATTTAAAAATCATAAATTGTATTATAATGGGAACAAAATAAAATAACAGATGTGATTTCCATTCTTAACATCCTATAGGTATAAGCAGCATCACATTCATAGAAAAAAAGCATGGATTTCATGACCCAATCTACATAACACGAAGGCAGAAGTTTCTGCGGAGCCCAACTCCTAAGTATTCTGGAGTCCTCCAGATGTGAATTAACACGTGCTTATAAAGAAATCCATCCTGACTGTGAGCTTTGGCTATCCACTAGTCATTGCAGCTTCCCTATCAACATACACCCAAGTGTTCCATTAAGACAGCAGAGTCTCCATTGAGGATTGGTTTCTGCTATAGATTTTGCTAAGGACTGCTCTCTGTTGGGTGCCATCATCAGTTTGCATCAGTGCTCCACAGCAACTGGTGTTAGCCAGGACAGAGTAAGGCCAGGCAAGTCTCTGTTGCAGTAACAGAAATCTTTAAAATTCTGTGTGTTCTATTTCTCATTCACATCACAGACTGATACAGGACTTGGGATTCCAGCCAACCTCCCTCCCATGATATAGCCTATCTCTAAAATGTGGCCTCCATGATATCCACAAAAGGGGAAGAGGGTATGGGTGGTTTAATGACTACTTATGGAGTCACGTGAATCCAGTGATGTGTTGGAGGTGGCGCAAACTGGTTTTCAAGAGTAAATTTTGTTTATCTCCTCCCATCTCCAAGTTTACTGATACCACTTTGATAACTCTCCATCAATCACGATATACTTACGCAAGAAAAGTTGACAAATATTTCAAATAATATTTCTTTTTTCCTCTTTATAAATTTTCCCATGGAGCTGGCTTGCTAACATGCTACCACACACATCATTTCCACTCTCCTCCTGACCAGAAAAGAATCACATGGCCTCACTTTCATTGCAAAAGACAGTGAGAAAGGTAGTGTTTCTACACGTCCAGGATAATGAATGGCAATAGTGAACACCTGGCCAGCATTTACCATAGTTAGATCATTTGTTAATGATCTAAGCTGTTAGATCATTTGTGTTGCAATAGGGAGCAAGGTATTTCTATTGGTATGTTTCAGTGTCCAAGATATATAGTTGTTCATGGAATCTATGCATGCCACAATGTCTTATGGACTTTATAAATGACAAAAAAGCCCTATACCCCTGATTCATTGAGAGTTCAATAAAGAAAACAAACCATTTGTGCATTTTATTTATTTATTTTTTTAAAAGATTTTATTTATTTATTTGACAGAGAGAGATCACAAGCAGGCAGAGAGTGAGGCAGAGAGAGAGGAGGAAGCAGGCTCCCTGCTGAGCAGAGAGTCTGATGCGGGCCTCGATCCCAGGACCCTGAGATCATGACCTGAGCCGAAGGCAGCGGCTTAACCCACTGAGCCACCCAGGCGCCCCATTTGTGAATTTTAAACAAGAAAGAATTCATCAAAAATAAATAGGTGCTTACCAATTCATTGAAAGGGCTTAAGGAGCCTATAACTTCTTGGGGACAGCCCATGACATATAGATCTCAAGAGCAAGCCAACATAATTAATCCAGAGAGAATGAAGCTAGCATGCTATCACTGCCATAATAACTTTTACTAGACACTGTAATGTAGAGTCAATCGTGGAAATTTGCATGTCTTCAAAGAACAGTCATAGTGAGAAATGGCTGTAGGATGGAGTCCTGCGTCCGGCTCCCAGCTCCATGGGAAGTCTGCTTCTCCCTCTGGCCTTCTCCCCTCTCATACTCTCCCTCACTCTTTCTCTCTCTCTCAAGTAAATAAAGAAAATCTTAAAAAAGTAAAATAAAATAAAATTCATACAATGAAAGTGAAGCAAAGGAAAAAAATCAGGTTTAAAGAAAATATATTAGAAACAAAATGGTATCAAGGAGGAAAGTCTGCTTTTAGGCATATTGCTCATAAATTCCTATATTGTTATTAATGTTGGAATACAAATTTCACTGAGATCCATGGTAACCAACACGGAAATGGAAAATGATCACCTGTGGATGGTACATTTTCTTTGAAGACCCATCTAGATCTACTATGTGATTCTCAGAGCCCAGTGCCAAATGAAAACACAGAACCCTTGTCCAAAAAACATTTAGAATTGGAAGACAGCAACAATAAAACATTAAAACTAGGAGTAAAACCCAGCGAAGGTGGGACCCTACCTTAGTGCTCAGGGCAAACATCTATGAAGCCAACTAGTCCAAGAGCTCAGAAACAAAGCTTTTCCTAAGGTTTATGGCTAAGAAACAATCTCTTACAGCAGTTTCCATACACAGACATTAATTAATACTGTGACTAATAATAATAAAATCAGCTAATCTTTCCCAAGGATTTGGCATATGCCAGAAACACACAGTTCAAGAGAGCATTCCCCCATTTTTCCGTGGAGGTCAAACTAAGTCAAGGCCAGAACATTAAAGCACAAAGCAGAAACACCAGTTCCAGAACAAAATCACATGGTATATCTGACTTTCTAGTTTCAAAAGCAAGGATCAAGACTTCAGCTAAAGAAGTGGAAGTGCTGCCAGATTTCCCATGGTTACTCCTTTATACACAATTTCCAGGGCCAGAAACTATAGCCTGTGTGCCAAATCTAGCTGTTCTTGTTTTTGTATGGCCCACAGGGTGAGAATAGTCTTTACATTTTTCAGTGATCACCTTTTAAGTAATATCACAAAAACTTATATTAAATCCTCAATGTACCTCTTGGCCTGAAAAGTCTAAAATATGTACTCTTTAAGGGAAAGTTTGCTGAGGCCCCTGCTTTATTCCATTGAACTATACTTAATGATGTGCTCATGTTTTCACTCTATATGCATATTGGCATTTTTACACATGTTCATTTTATGAAAACTAACATTTAATACTTTCCCCAAGTGTAAACCACTCTTTTTTTTATTATTACTGTTATTATGACTTACTATTATTTAATTACTTATTATTATTTAATTACTTATTTTTATTTAAGCTGTCAAAATATTCTATATTTCTAGACCATTCACAGAGCTATTCTTACTTTATTTTACATCTTCTTAAATGTAAAGGTTATGCAGTAAACCTCCTTATTTTATCCTCCACACTCAGATTGTGTCTTTCAGGTATAGGCAAATTCCTAGAATTTAAATGGGGAAATATTGGTTCATGAAGCAAATCCAACCTTCACATATGAGATCTTAGGTTAAATCACCTCAAGTCACTTTTCCCATTTTTTCATCAGTAAGTTAGGAATTGTGGCATAATTGTGGCATTTTTTTAAGCTGAGTGGGGAGCCTGAGGAGGTCTGGATCCCAGAACCCTGGGATCATGACCTGAGCCAAAGGCAGATGCTTAACTGACTGAGCCACCCAGACATCCCTGAATAGTTGCTTCCATCTGAGATTCAATCTTCCTGCAGGCTTATCAAGTCATTCTAGTACATTCTATCATGGCAAGAAAAGCAGATTTTATTTGGTAGTTTCTCAATTGCTATTATGGATCAAAAAGAGTAATAGATGTCAAAGAGTCTTTTTTTTTAAAAAAGATTTTATTTATTTATTTGAATAAGAGAGAGGGAGCACAAGAATGAAGGTGGAAAGAGGCAGAGGAAGAGGGAGAAGTTTACTCTTGGCTGAGCAGGGAGCCTTCCCTGGGGTTCCACTCAGGACCTAGGAATCAGGACCTAAGCCAAAGGCAGATGCTTAACCCACTAAGCCACACAGGGGCCTTATGAAAGAGTCTTAACTATATGATAGAAACTACAACTCTATCTAATGTTAAATAATGCCTTAAAGACACTGAAATAATAAGTTCATGGAAGATGACATCTCTCAACTAGCACAGTCTTGTATTTATTTACTGTTTACAGGAGCCATAAAACCACCATGGTTTCATGCTTTGCTAGGTGTTTTGTTTTTCCTATAAACACTTCACTGTATAAGTCATATACAGTTGAAAGGAATACATAAATCAGATGCAAACAGAGCTTCATAAGTTACTGTTACAAACTCAAAACATTCTTTAAACTTAATTATTTGAAATAATAAAATTCAATCTCCTTCAATTGTATATTCAACTCCTTGAGTTGTATACTGGTTGATCTTTGTTCTCTGAAATCGTATTTAGTGAACATTCTGTTATACTTGGATACAAGAATGTACTTTTAGTTTCAAAGGACATTGAGAATTTTTCTTTACTCCCTGTTTCTATTCGTGCCTGAGGGCAACTTTTTCTTATGGGTACACATGCTGGGGACAATAACCAGGATAAAATTTTAAAAATTGAAACTGTCCATATTTTCTACACCTACTCCTTTCAAATATGTCTGCTAATACGGTTCATAAAATGTGTATGCTTTGAAACTCTTTGCATAATTTGCATAATTATTCACATAATCCTCTGAAGGCTACTAATTATTTTATATTAACCTCAGTTACTAAATAAATTACATTTTGTAATGGACAATAATTATAACAACTATAAAAATATAATTACGGAAAATGTGTTCAACACATAATCATTTATTCATGATTATTCATGATTCATAATCATTTGATTACTAATTAAGTAAATAATTAAATAAAATTCACTTGACAGAGATTATTGCATATTTGCAAAGTGATAAGCAATGAGGTCTGTCTGGAAAGGCAGCAAAAATGTGACATAAACTCTTTATGGAGCTTACATTCTATATTAAGTATGGTATAAAAATGAGAAATTTCTGGGAAAGAATGAGACCCTGAATCCTTGTTTTGAAATTTAAATTCCAAAGCCCTTAAAAAGGTAAACGAAATTGACCAACTCAAGGACTATTCAGGAGCTATGTTAAAACTAGAACTCATGTTCTGTGTTTTGATCTAGTAAGGCAAGTACATATTACCATCATTATGTTCATTTTGATTAGATTGTATATGTTATGTTCATGCAGATGTTTTAAAATTTAGCAAATGTTTTGGGAGCAATGGTCAATTTAATATCTTGTAGTGAGTTAGTTAATGAGGATCCTTTAAAAACATAAGCCAGAAAAAAATAAAAACAAAAACATATGCCAGATTATATGTATTTGTTTACGATTATATTTACTTATAGGTCAGAGAGAGAGTACAAGCAGGGGGAGCAGCAGGCAGAAGGAGAAGCAGGCAGAGGGAGAAGGAGGCTTCTCACTGAGCAAGGAGCCCAATGCTGGACTCCCAAAACCCTGGGATCATGACCTGAGCCAAAGGCGGGAACTTACAACCAACTGAACCATTCAGGCTTCCCAAGTTATGTTATATTGAAAAACCTACAACAGCTCACTATTTCTCTCAGGCAAAAGCCAAAGAGCTTGAGAGAGTCCTGTGTAATCTGCCCTCCCTACTTCCTGTTATTTCTCTAATTTCAACTCTTACTACTCTTCCCTTTCTTCTTCTGATCTGACCATATTGTCCTTGCTTCATTCAAACAGACTAGTCACACTCCTACATCACGCCCTTTGCATTGAATGTGTTGTTGTGCAGAAAGCTGCTTTGACCAGCTCCTCCACAGCTTTCAAGAATTTTCTCAGCCGTCACCTCAGTAAGACCAGTCCTGAAAACTATCTGAAACAGTATCCTATCCTCTCCCACTCACAACTCCTTACCTTGCTTCTCTTGTACACCTACTTTTTCCACATTGACTCTAACCATCTAAACTATCTTATAATATACATATTGGTTATTTTGTTATTTCTATTTTCTATACTCATTTCTTCCTGGCTAGAATACAAACTCTCCAAGGACCATGTTTGCTCTTTGCTCTTCGCAGCGATGTATCCCCAGCACTTATTGGTGTTTGGTATGTAGTAAATACTCAGTTAATAAGTGTTGAATAAGTGTTAGTCTTATTATATAAAGGAGATGATGTGCTAATAGAGAGGAAAACTAAGAGATATTGAATGTGGTTCCACTCTCACCCAGCTCACACATAGAATACTGCCCCATAAAATCTGCCCTATGACACATCCTTATACACATGTATGTATACACACGTCCAACAGCGAAGGCATTTATGGATATATCAGTAATTCTAAAGTTTTTACAAAGAGGTGAAAGAGATGACTTTATGCTAAAGCACTCCTATAAATTCCCTTAAAATACTTGTCTTCCCCGAGTGTTCATTTCTTATGACACCTGCCACACCCATGTTTCCTCTCAGACATTTTCAACCATTTTCTCAAACCTCTCCCTCACTCTGTTCTATGGGGTGGAGGGGGTGTAAGTCCACCCCTTCCAACATTCTGTGACTAAGCACCTAGCTTTTTCCCAGTTGTATATCTCCCTTTCATCAAATTCAGCTAAACAAAGTCTTGCTAGGAATTCTCACTCCTTAGCTCTGACCATTGGGGTCAACAGTGTAGAAAAGGGTATTATCTTGTTGTTTAATGTGAATACATCTTTTTCTCCACAGAGTCTTCAGTAATGAAAAGGTATTGCTTAGGCTTGTTGGAAGCAAGGAAACTTATGAAATAAGCACTGCTCAGTCCATATTAAGGGAACTTGACCAATATTTTTATCTGTTCACCGAAAGACAAGAGAGTTAAACCAGGATACAAGAAAAGCAAGTCAAATTGAATCTAACAGAATGATAGAAACGGATGGATTATATCCAGAGCCCTAAGAAAAAAGTAATAAAGAGAGATTTAAACCAAAAACAAAGTAAGGAAAGAAACCAAAAAGTAAAAATCCAGAAAGATTCAGATGAAGTGAATTAGAAATAAAATTCACAGAGATAGTATTAGCGAACAGAGAGAGAAATAATAAGTGTAAAAATAAGAATTCGTTAAGTAGAATCCCATAGAAGTAAGTCAAAAGAGGCAAATTTAACCATCTGTCTGTCCATCATGGACAATAAAAAATGTAAAATATTGTGTTTTATCCTAGTAGAGGTGGATTGTTACTTCTGGCAGATATTCAAACCTGCAGATTCTCTATGCTTTCCTCCAGTGTGAGTTCAGGTGTATAGGTCAGCAGAAGGGTACATCATGCCCACAGCTAACCTGGATAATTTCCTGCATTCCTGGGGACTTGACTCAGAACTACATGGAGCAAGAGAGAATAACTTTGAGATTACACTGGAAGAATTATCAACATGCAAGAAGTCCATTTTCCATCTACCTCAAATTTCAGTGCATCACATTTTGATATTCATAATTGACTTGCACTATACATACATGCATAAATGGAGTTTGCCTTGTTAATAGAAAATTACTATCATACCACTTCCTGTGTATTCTCTGTATTACTCAGACCAATGGGATTAAAATTATGGATCACAAAGAAACTAAGTGAGAATTTCTCCAACCTGTCACTCCTAATTCATCTTTTACCTTTTAAATATACAAAGATCATAATCATATTTCACTGAGATACAAGTTTCAATTATTTTAACCATTTTCATTCTGCTGTCTTAGCATCTCCAAATAAATAATTGAAATATAATAGACAATAAATTAATATTTGTGATAATTTCCTTATTACTATTCCCTTGCTTTCAGTGAATGAGAAGATATTCTTTCTTTGCTTGAGGAACCAAAAATATTAGGCCATTAGTTATTCTTTTTTTTCTCTTTTCCTCATTTCTCTTTCCTTCTTCCTTTTGCTATCAAATGTTTCCAAATTATATAAATAAATATTAATAAATAATTTTCTAGTATCAAGAAATGCAAAGTTGAAAAGATACATCATTTTTTTCTTTGCTTTTTATAAAAATTTTATGTACTTATATGAGAGAGAAAAAGAAATCATGAGCATGGTGATGGTAGAGAGAGAGGGAGAAACAGACCCCTCTCTGAGTGCAGAATCCCCATGTGGGGTTCCACTCCCACCTGGACCCGGGTCTCATCTTGAAGTTCATCACAGAGCTTAACCTAGGGCTGGATCCCAGGCTCCAAGATCACAACCTGAGCTGAGGTCAGATGCTTAACCAACTGAACCATCCAGACATCCTGATATGTCATTCATTGTCTTTGTGGTGCTTGTATTCCAATAGAGATGGAAACTCTCATACAATGAATTGCATGAAATCATGTCTACCTATAAAGTGAAACATAATCCCTACAAAGTAAGTAAAGGAAAGGGATAGTGTCCTAAGAAAGTGAATAACTAAGAAAGAGAAGAGATGTGCTACACTTGGGGAAAATTTCATTAAAAAAATTATTTTTCTGGGAGCTATTAGATATTTGGAAATTATTAAGGTATAACCTTGGGGTTTGCCAAAGAAGGAAGGTTCAGTGGCACTGCTGGGGTTAAGTGTTCCTGGCAATAATGTGACATAATCTTGCCCTAACTTCCTGCTATCCACTGCCCTAAAATGTATAGCATGTGTGGGATTTTTTGTACCATCACAGATTGTTGCTCCAAAATATAGAAATCCCTCTGCTTCTCCTTCTTACCAAATGTGTATAACAAATCTAGAAATCCAGTGAGTTTAGAGCAGAACAATTGAGAGGAATCTGGGACTGGAGGAGAAGGCAGAAGAGATGATGTAAGATCCCGCTTACCATGTAAAGAATTTTGGGTTTCATTCTAAGAATATTCAGCAGCCATTCTAAAAATATTTATTTACTGTCTACTATATGCCTTGTTTTTGGGATTTGCAAATACATACCAGTAGAGACAGTAAAGAAATAAATAAAATATGCTCTATGTTTGAAGATGAAAAATACTATGTAAATATAAATAAAGACAGAGTCAGGAGAACTTGTGGGGGGTGGACAGCTGTGAGCAATGGCAGGCTCTACTTTGCCTCGTAAGGGTTTATTTCTTGTTGCAAGATGTAAAATGAACTAGATGGAAGGTTTTTGCAATAGTCTAAGCCAGACATAATGGCTTGGCCTGTTAGTGGTGGTAGAGGTAATGAGAAGCGAATAAATTTGAGAGACATACAAAAGGTAAAATTGGCAAGACTCCATGATGAATTTGACATAAGGACGACATAAGAGGACTGTTTCCTTCAGTGCAGAATCAATCAATGATAGCTCCATTTTTGAGATAGGAACACTGGGGAAGATTAGATGGGTTGTTTTTTTCCAACTGGTAGTAATAAGGAAAACCTCAAATGAATTCCTTAGTAATTCACCACAACTTATCACATGCATGACTTGAATCATAAATACATATATATTTTTTTCTTTGTCCTTCGTTTTTCTCTACATTTATTGTTTTTTTGTCAGTAATTTTGTACTTTAAAAAAATGGTTTTGATTAAGCCACAGTTAGTGTAAATTAACTAGAAAAAAATAGGAGGTAGAAAAAAATGGGAGGACTGAATGTTACCTGACTTCAAGACTTACACTAAGCTACAGTAATCAAGACAGTGTGGTATTGGCAGAAGAATAGACAAATAGGTCAATGGAACAGAATAAAGAGCCCAGAAGTCAATTCCCATAAATATCATCAACTGATCTTTGACAAAGGACAAAGGTGACACAATGAAGCAAAAATAATCTCCTCAACAAATGGAGCTGGAACAACTGGACACCCACATGCAAATAGAATAAAATAAAATAAAATAATAAAATAAAATAAAATAAAATAAAATATCTAGAAACAGATCTTACACCCTTTACAAAAATTACCTCAGATTGTACACCTATGTGCAAAAGCAAAACCATAAAATTAATAGAAGGTTAAATTGGGGGAAATCTAGATGATCTGGGCACAATATATCTTTTTTAGATACAACACCAAAGACATGACTCATGAAAGAAATATTGATAACTTGGGCTTCATTAAAATTAAAAACTTCTGTTTTGCAAATAATGATGAAGAAAAAGAATGAGAAGACAAGCTACTCATTTTAAGACTGAGAGAAAATATTTGCAAAACACACATTTGATAAAAGACTGTTTTCCAAAATATACAAAGAACTCTCAAAATTCAAACATAAGAAAACAAGTGATCTACTTTTAAAAATGACCAAAGACCTTAACAGAAACCTCACTAAAGGAGATATTTAGATGGCAACTAGACACATGAAAAGATGTTCCCAAACATCTCATCATGGAAATTCAAATTAAAACAACAGTTAGGTACCACTAGAAGGGCCAAAATCTGGAATATTCACAACACTAAATGCAGAGCAGGTGAGAAGTAGCAGGAACTCTCCTATGTTGTGTGTGAGAATGCAAAATGGTGAAGCTGCTTAGAAAGACCATTTGGGGTATGCAATCCAGGAAGCACACTGCTTGGTATTCACCCAAGGAGTTGGAAACTTATGTCTACATAAATCCTGCCAAATATGTTTATAGCCATTTTATTCATAATTGCCGAAACTTGGGAGCAGCCAAAATGTCTTTCAGTAGGTGAATAGATCAACTTCAGTACATCCAGACAATGGTATTTATTGAGCACTAAAAAGAAAGAAGGAATCAAGCCATGAAAAGACTGTAAGAAACCTCAGAAGCATTTAACTAAGTAAAAGAAGCCAATCTGAAAAGGCTGCATATTGTATGATTTCAACTATATGACATTCTGGAAAAGAGGATATGATGGACATAATAAAAAATAGGTAACTGACAGGCCTCAGAAGCCGTGGAGGTGGAGACATGAAAAGGCAGAGCACAGAGGATTTTAAGGACATTGAAAATGCTCTGTATGATATTATAAAGATGGATATATGCCCTTCGACATTTGTCCAAATTCATAGAATGCACAACACCAAGAATGAAATCTTCAAATGAACAAATTATGGATGGTGGGTGATTAAGATATAGATTTACCCTTGACAAAATATGCCCCATTCTGGTGACTAATGTTTATGATGGGGGAGTCTATGCCTATGTGGTGGCTGGGAATATACAGGAAATCTCTTTATTGCCCTATCAGTTTTGTTGTAAACTTAAAACTGAAAGAATTAAAGTCTCGGACAGAGCTGAGGAGTGAGCTCTCAGCTTGGGGTTACCTTGAACCGGTCACAGGATGGGTGAGCTCAGAGTGCGGCCGGAGGCCAGGGAGACAAGAGTGATGGGCTCTTTTCTCTGAGGGCATACTGAGGAGTGGGGCCCCGAGCTCTCGGCTCCTCCAGGCCGGAGACTGGGAGGCTGCCATTTTCATTCCTGTCCTCCTGAACTCTACAGAAAGCATTCAGGGGACAAAAGCTCCTGAAAGCCCCTGGTAAGGGTGGTGCAATTCCGCCTGGGGCAAAGACACTTGAGAATCATTACAACAGACCCCTCCCCCAGAAGATCAACAAAATATCCAGCCAAGACCAAGTTCCCCTTCCACCGAGAGCAGCAGAATTCCAGAGGAGGAGAAAACAAAGCACAGAACTCACAGCTTTTTCTGCATGATTCTTTAGTCTTGCAGTTAATTTAATTTTTTTTATTTTAATTTTATTTATTTTTTTCTTCTGCTAATTTTTTTTAACTTTTACCCTTTTCTTTTTAATGTTTTTTTTAACCAGTTTATCATATATATACATATATATATATATTTTTTATCTTTATTTGTTCTCATTTTTTAATTTTTTTTTTCTGAACTTCTTTTTATCCCCCCACCACGATTTGGAGTCTCTTCTGATTTGGTTAAAGCACATTTTCCTGGGGTCTTTGCCACGCTTTTAGTATGCTCCTTCATATACTCTTATCTGGACAAAATGACAAGGTGGAAAAACTCACCATAAAAAACAAAACAAAACAAAACAAAACAAAAAAACAAGAGGCAGTACTGAAGGCTAGGGACCTAATCAATACAGACATTGGTAATATGTCAGATTTAGAGTTCAGAATGATGATTCTCAAGGTTCTAGCCGGGGTCAAAAAAGGCATGGAAGATATTAGAGAAACCCTCTCTGGAGAGATAAAAGCTATTTCTGGAGAAATAAAAGAACTAAAATCTAACCAAGTTGAAATAAAAAAAGCTATTAATGAGGTGCAATCAAAAATGGAGGTTCTTATTGCTAGGATAAATGAGGCAGAAGAAAGAATTAGTGATATAGAAGACCAAATGACAGAGAATAAAGAAGTTGATGAAAAGAGGGACAAACAGCTACTGGACCATGAAGGGAGAATTCGAGAGATAAGTGACACCATAAGATAAAACAACGTTAGAATAATTGGGATTACAGAAGAAGAAGAAAGAGAGAGGGGAACAGAAGGTATATTGGAGAGAATTATTGGAGAGAATTTCCCTAACATGGCAAAGGGAACAAGCATCAAAATCCAGGAGGTGGAGAGAACCCCCCTCAAAATCAACAAGAATAGGTCCACACCCTGTCACCTAATAGTAAAATTTACAAGTCTTAGTGATAAAGAGAAAATCCTGAAAGCAGCCCGGAAAAAGAAGTCTGTAACATACAATGGTAAAAAATATTGGATTGGCAGCGGACTTATCCACAGAGACCTGGCAGTCCAGAAAGAACTGGCATGATATATTCAGAGCATTAAATGAGAAAAACATGCAGCCAAGAATACTATATCCAGCTAGGCTATCATTGAAAATGGAGAGATAAAAAGCTCTCAGGACAAACAAAAACTGAAAGAATTTGCAAACACCAAACCAGCTCTACAGGAAATATTAAAAGGGGTCTTCTAAGCAAAGAGAGAGCCTAAAAGCAGTAGATCAGAAAGGAACAGAAACAATATACAGTAACAGTCACTTTACAGGGAATACAATGGCACTCAATTCATATCTCTCAATAGTTACCCTGAAGGTTAATGGGCTAAATGCCACAATCAAAAGACACCGGGTATCAGAATGGATAAAAAAATACAAATCCCATCAATATGTTGCCTACAGGAAACTCATTTTAGACCCGAAGACACCTCCAGATTTAAAGTGAGGGGATAGAAAACAATTTACCATGCTAATGGACATCAGAAGAAAGCAAGGATGGCAATCTATATATCAAATCAATTAGATTTTAAGCCAAAGACTATAATAAGAAATGAGGAAGGACACTATATCATACTCAAAGGGTCTTTCCAACAAGAAGATCAAAGAATTTTAAATATCTATGGCCCTAACATGGGAGCAGTAAGTTATATAAACCAATTAATAACAAAATCAAAGAAACACATCAACAATAATACAATAATAGTAGGGGGCTTTAACACTCCCCTCACTGAAATGCACTAAAATGGACAGATCATCCAAGCAAAAGTTCAACAAGGAAATCAAGGTCTTAAATGGCACACTGGACCAGATGGACATCACAGATACATTCAGAACATTTCATCCCAAAGCAACAGAATACACATTCTTCTCTAGTGCACATGGAACATTCTCCAGAATAGATCACATTCTGGGTCCTAAATCAGGTCTCAACTGGTATCAAAAGATTGGGATCATTCCCTGCATATTCTCAGACCACAATGCTCTGAAGCTAGAATGCAATCACAAGAGAAAATTTGGAAAGAACCCAAATACAGGGAGACTAAACAGCATCCTTCTAAAGAATAAATGGTTCAACCAGGAAAGTAAAGAAGAATTGAAAAAATTCATGGAAACAAATGATAATGAAAGCACAACGGTTCAAAATCTGTGGGACACAACAAAGGCAGTCCTGAGAGGAAAATATATAGCAGTACAATCCTTTCTCAAGAAACAAGAAAGGTCTCAAGTACACAACCTAACCCTACACCTAAAGGAGCTGGATAAAAAAACAACAAAGAAAGACTAAACCCAGCAGGAGAAGAGAAATCATAAAGATCAGAGCAGAAATCAATTAAATAGAAACCAAGAAAAACAATAGAACAAATTAACGAAACTAGGAGCTGGTTCTTCAAAAGAATTAATAAGATTTATAAACCCCTGGCTAGACTTATCAAAAAGAAAAGAGAAAGGACCCAAATAAATAAAATGAAAGAGGAGAGATCACAGCCAACACCAAAGAAATACAAACAATTATAAGAACATACTATAAGCAACTCTACGCCAACAAATTTGACAATCTGGAAGAAATGGATGCATTCCTAGAGACATAGAAACTACCACAACTGAACCAGGAAGGAATAGAAAACCTGAACAGACCTATAACCAGTAAGGAGATTGAAACAGTCATCAAAAATCTCCAAACAAACAAAAGCCCAGGGCCAGATGGCCTCCCGGGGGAATTCTACCAAACATTTAAAGAAGAACTAATTCCTATTTTCCTGAAACTGTTCCAAAAAATAGAAATGGAAGGAAAACTTCCAAACTCCTTTTATGAGGCCAGCATCACCTAGATCCCAAAACCAGACAAGGATCCCATCAAAAAAGAGAACTACAGACCAATATCCTTGATGAACACAGATGCGAAAATTCTCACCAAAATACTAGCTAATAGGATTCAACAGTACATTAAAAGAATTATTCACCATGACCAAATGGGATGCAAGGTTGTTTCAACATCTGCAAATCAATCAATGTGATACAACACATTAATAAAAGAAAGAACAAGAACCATATGACACTCTCAATAGATGCTAAAAAAGCATTTGACAAAGTACAGCATCTCTTCCTGATCAAAACTCTTCAAAGTATAGGGATAGAGGGCACATACCTCAATATTATCAAAGCCATCTATGAAAAACCCACCACAAATATCATTCTCAATGGAGAAAAACTGAAAGCTTCTCTTTTAAAAGAAATTAAGACAAGAGAAGCCAGTTTACTTAAATCCAATCAAGTGGAAAAATTATTATATTTGCCATATAAGAAGTATACAGTTGAAGTTGTCATATTTGTGAGACTTTTTATTGTAGTAAATGCAATAAATGTCTGATAATTAGCTTTTTTAAAATTATAATGTAAGTTCCTGATATTATGGTTTTTATAGCTAAGGCATCCACTTCCAAGACAGCCATCTCAATAAACACATTGTAACTTACACAGCTAGACGATGAGCCAGGCTACCCCCCAACACCACAATGAAGTTCCCCTCTTTTTAGAGAGAGGTCCAGTTGACTTAGATAACTGACTAATTGACCTCTTGCTTTTCTCTTCTTGTGCTTTAATTCTCACTCATGTTTTAAATTCTCTGAGCATGAACTCACAAAATCTGAGGCACCCTTTCCCAAATCCTAATAAAGGTAGAACCTCGGGCCCATGTTCTCATCTCTCTCCCTGCCCTCACTCTACCTCTCTCCCCATGATCCTGTTGTGTGGCCCCAGGTGTGTGGTGTACCCTTCAGGAGTTCTGAGTAACAAAACTTGTCTTATCAAAGTCTCCTGACCTTTGTGGCAGAGGTGCATTTTATAATCATAATAAAGCTCCAGGATGGGTCCAGCTATAATACTAGCTCTGAGTAAAGAAATGTCTGTGTAGGCTCACCACAATACGGACACAAGTGAGTGCCCACAGGCTTTTCTAGCTGATAGCTTCACAATCAATAGGCTAAGACCAACATAAAACATTTATTTATTCATCAAACTTTATTGTATCTCTGCAATAAGTGCATCACCTTACCACCTACTGGTGAATTACAATAAGAAAAACAAAGCTTGTTTAGGGGCATTTGTATCTACCTATCCTTGGATTCTGAGAATTGTGAAAAGGGCCAGAGAGTATCTCACGTGTTATTTTATTTTATTTTTTTTTTATGCTGCTTGCCACAGCTTCCTCTTGGTCCTAGCTGCTGCTTATCCAGACCTTTTGGCAATTATCTGCTGTCACTGGGGTTCCCTTACATTGATGCGGTCAGGATATGAGCCATAACCTCTTTCCATAAAAAAGAAACAATTTTGCTCTAAACACAGCAAGACACACGTAATTCATATTGCTACAGTAAAAGAGAGAGACTTTAGTGTATACCAGACTCAATTTCACTCAAACAAAAGGCAGGAGGCTCTTTAAATGTGGGGGTGTGTGTGCTGAAGGAAGAGTACAGAAGGATATTAGGAGGGAGGGATTGGTCAGTATGATTAAGCCATCTGTGCTTGTGAATTCACACTTATCCAAAAAAGGGAAACAAAGTTCTCATATACTTACATCAGGAGGTAGTTTTGCATATTGGAGCATGGTGTCCATCCAAGTTAAGCTTAGCCCCCCACAGAAGCTAAGAAATAGGGAAACTATCTCTCTAGATGTCTACATTTCAGAGAGATGGTCCCCAGGTCTTCTAGGGTATATTGTTTGGGAGTAAATGATTTGCATGTCAAAGGAGCAGAGAAAGAACATCTAATTGAAAGTTTTCAAAAGTAAAAACTTTACGAAAAGGGTGGTGGGGGTATATAGTCAAATATTTAGTAAAACAAATAGTGAATTTGGAGGGTAGTGTTGAGCATTCTCAAGCAGCTCATTTTAAGAGGACTGGGGTCTTCCTTGGACCATGGTCTTGGACTGATGAAGCCAGGCTAACATTTGATCAAGGCTTAGTAAGAGGGCTTGAACAGAGCTATTTACACTGAGTTTTTCACCTTCTCACCTACTTCCTATCACTCAAAGTTGATTGAACTCATCCACTATGCTCATGACTTTTATCCAGCTTAATCCTTGTTGCCCTTAGGAATCTTGAATCTCAGACATTCTTTGGGGAATCTTTTCTCTAATCATATAGGCCATAATGCATGGTGCACCATCTGACTGTAGCTTGTAGTTCACAGGGATCACACGGTTTCTAGGGGCATGTCATTAAAAGAGAACTCAGCTATGGGCTCTCACTATATATAGCTAGAAACTGTGGTTTCCTCTCTACATACACAACCTCTCATATGTCTATTTCCAGACTGTTCCTCATTTTCCTTAAGGAATTATTTATTCTTTTCTCCCTCCATGTTGTCTTCCATTGGACTCTCTCTTATTTCCATCTGACAAGTCAATGCACATCAAAAGGTACCTCAATTTTGAATAGGGTTCATACTTTTCATGGTCTAAAACTTTCCATCTTTGAAAAAAAAAATCAATGGTTATTTTAGGGAAGAGAGCTTTTCTGATTATGCTGTTCTAAAATAATTCTTCTGAACCTCAGCTTTAATGAAGTATTTATTTCTGTACTTACAGATTTTTATTCTAGTATAAAAATGGACCATCATTTTTTTAATATGATTTTTGTGGGTGAATTTTCAGGCATTTCTATTTGATCTTCTAATTAGTTTGAGAGCCCTAAAATGTAAAATTATCAGGCATTCGTGATAGTAGGATCTACTGTTGGGAGAGATCTTGCTGGCTTCTCATGGGTATTTCAACTAGCCTTTGGTCTTGATGTTGAATTATCTCATATATCTAATGGGGCTCTTTGTAAATTGGTTTAATTTATCAAGTGACACATGATGCCAGGAATAAGACCAATTAAAATGTCCACATTTACATGTTTGAATTGTGACACATCTCTTATTTATGTCAAACTTCTTTAAAAAGCTAATGCTTTAATATTCTTTATTTAAGTCTTTTTATTAGCAATAAAAATGTTGATTGATGACTGAGCCCATATTCTGAAATAATAAATGTACCCTTTTATTGTCTAATTAAACTAAGTGTTAGACTACATAATCAAGCTTCAATAGCACAGTCTGTTTTTGGTATTAAATCCCATACCTTTCTCACAGTGAAAGGTACTTCCTTTTGTGTTAAAACACAGTCTTGTTGTGGTCTTAGTATAAAAAAATTACTCAGTGTGTATTGCTAAGAAGAATAAACTGCTCAGGTTGGCTTTTTTATCCCTATATATGCATTTGATGTTTTTCAGTGTATCCTTTCAATAAAGTCTTTAAGTGATGTCATTTGCTTATAAATCCAACATGAGAAACCTAAAAGTTGACTCTCAGCACTTTCTTTGCTTTCTTCATTTTGTGGTTGATTCTGACCTACATAAATTCCCTGAAATGAGTCAGGTTCTTTCCAAATAGTTCAGCATTCCAAGCACTTCATATAGGCTGCACAATACTTGCTCTTTTCTCATTTCTACTGCCAATATGCTTTGTTATAAAAATGAACCATGTGTTTTTGGTTTTTTTTTTTTTTTTATTGCCAGTAATAATATATTTGCTACAAAGGTAATATTGCAAATTTCACCAGGTTCCACCAAGAAAATGTATTTTTTTATCATTACTATTACTATTTCTCTAAAGAAATATATGTAAGAAAATAATATAAAGAGGGAAATCTTAAAATACAAATTGTATATGCAGATAGTTACAAGTGATATCCAGGAAAAGCTTGGAACAGTTTTCCTGTTTCATTCATCCACTTAGTGTATATACTAGGATCAATCATAATGGAAAAAAACAACAACAACAATGACAAACTTCCCCAAAACACAACCACAGCTTCATTTTTCTTGTCCTCTCTGTAATAGAGACTCCAAGTTGACACAGATGGTAATAATAAGGAGGCAAGTCTTGAAAGCTGCCAACTGCGTCATCCTGAACTCTTTCAACACACCTCATCTGAAACGATAACTATAATTCCTGTCCTACATTGCACTCTGCTGCAATGTAGCACATCTTTTAAAAGTATTAAGGAAACCATTCAGTGAGAATTATTGGAAAATAAGAGAGGGCAAATGTTCTGGTCAACCAAATAATGAGTTTTAATATTTCCCAGCAGTTACCTAAAATCCCTGCTGAATTCGAAGACTTAAAGATGAAAATGGGGAGACAGAGCTTGATGGCTATGGGCGAGGGGTGGAGGAGGGACTTAGTATGTTCCTCTTCAGTGTTAATCTCCTTCCAATTTGTCAGAAATATTTCCATATACTTAAACCCATGCTAGCATTTATGAAATGCTCCAATAGTAGAGGCAAAAATCCTTTAGAGAAACATCCATGTAAAAATTTGTGTAGATTAGGCAACCAGAGAATACAGAATAATCCAGGGAATGCCTTGACCAAGAAAACTTCTATCCTGCTTTATCTCCCCTATAACATGGTAAAAGATAGTAAGTAGTAGTAGTACTTTTTTAAAGATTTTATTTATTTATTTATCAGATAGAGATCACAAGTAGGCAGAGAGGCAGGCAGAGAGAGAGGAGAAAGCAGGCTCCCTGCCAAGCAGAGAGCCCGATGCAGGGCTTGATCCCAGGATGCTGGGATCATGACCTGAGCGAAAGGCAGAAGCTTAACCCACTGAGCCACCCAGGTGCCCCACTAGTACTTTTAATTTAAATCAATCAACAAACATTTTCTAACTTTTCTCACAATAAAATACTTAAGTAGGTTTTGTCAGATGCTCTATTTATGCACATAATGCTTTTTTACTACTTACTGTAATAGTGCTCAATTTTGTGCCCTGGAACTGAGTCATATTCATGGACCTCCAATGTTAAAAGTATATAGGCTGTCACAGTAAATTTATGGGGAAAAAATGTATGTAATTTGTTCTTGTTTAAAATATCAGGGACACTGGCATGGCTCAGTCAGTTAAGCATCTGCCTTTGGCTATGATCATGATCCAAGGGTCCTGAAATCGGGTCCCATGGTGGGCTCCCTGCTCAGTGAGGAGTCTGCTTCTCCCACTCCCTCTACTGCTCCCCTTGCTTGTCTCTCTCTCTCTCTCTCTGTCAAATAAATAAGAAAATTCTTCCAAAAAATAAAATATTAGAAAATACAGAACAAAATGGCTTTTATTATTTATTCTGTCATTCCTGTAGTAAACAGAATCCAGCTGAGAAAATTCTACAAGGTTTACCAGAGTAAGGACATGGACAATGTATGTTGAGGTACCCAGACATTAGCAGTAGTGGAAACTGTTATCACTCCTTAGCTGGAAGGGCAGAAGAAGATAATAGCACTACTAGAGCTGAGGAGAGATGGAGCCCTACCACTGGGGATTCCTTAATGGGAGTTGCAATCATGCAGGGTAGCAAACATTAACAGAAAAGCTATCAAACATGATAAGGACAGGAAACAAATATCCCATCCCTCCCCCTTACCCTGTTATTCCCCTACCAGTGTTTCCCATTGGCTGAACTCAGCAATCTGAAGCCAGACAGTAAGGAAGCCAAAGTAACATAGCCCAAGGTCTCAGCCTCTCATCAGCCTCTCAGTGCAGAAAGAGAATGAAAAGACAAAGAGTAGATTGTGTCAGAAGGCAAAAGAAGAAACTCAACATATCCATATTCCTGCATCAAAAAACTGATCACAAAGAATTAGCACCTAGTAGGGAGCCTGGTTGGCTGTGTTGGTTAGGCATTTGCCTTCGGCTAGGGTCATGAGCCTGAGGTCCTGGGTTCGAGTCCCACATTATGATCTTTGCTCGAGGAAGAACCTGCTTCTCCCTCTCCCATTTCTCTGTTTGTGAACGCACTCTCACACTCTGTCAAAAAATAGATGAAATCTTAAAAAAAAAAAAAAAATTAACATCTAGTGATATTTGGTCCCAATTTTTCTTTAAAAAATTATCACTCAATTATTTTGAATCCAGAATGTACATTGGTTTTTAAAAATTCAAAAAATATATAATCATAAGGACACATTACTCCTTATATTTGAGTGATCCTCATTTAGATATTTATATATATATATATATATATACAGATACAGGGAAAAATGGAAAACAGATTGACAAAAGCCCTTATTATTTAAAAAAAAAAATGGGACCATACCAGGAAAACATTTCAGTAAAATTACTAAATTTCATTATAATTCTTAAGAATAAGAACATTGAAAATTAATTATAAATATACTACTAGAGCTTAAATAAATGTTTTCTTACCACAGTGCTATTTTATATATTTATGTACTTAAAAATGACCTGAAGTTCATTTTTACTCATAAGATTAAGACATATATATAGTTTTAACCACAGTTTCCATTTAAGAAATCTATTAACACCCTGCTATAAATAAGGAAACTGTCATCGTGTCACATATTTCAATCCCTTCTCTATGTACATCCCAACATTTATAAGCTACTTTATTATATTTATAGTATTCATGTTTATTTTTTATATTATTATGTCCTTCAAGGATATTTAGATCCAATCTTAAGGGAAATTGGGATTTTTAGCAATTTTTATCAGTAGTAATTTACAAGGCTTTCTGTACTTGAATTCTGTATTCCAATGCCATCTTATACTCCAAAAATTCTTTGATTCTTTCATGTTTTCAAATGTCTCCATGTTCTACTTACACTTGATAGATAGCTCAGCTGGCTATAAAATGATTGGGTCACACTCCTTTTTCTTTTGAACTTTTGAACTGGGTGAGTACACAAATTGTATAGAAGAATATCCCAAAGGATTCATCCTTATACTGCTCAGGATTTCAAGTCACTGACATATATGTAGACCTCACACCCATGTTTATTAGACATTACTCCATTGTTTTTAGGCACAACATATACTGCAGAGAAAGGATAGGACTTATCTGATTTTTCCTCCCTGTTTGTATTTCCTTTCTCTCCTCTAGCTGCCTGATGAGAGACTTTTTTACCTTGAAGTTTAATACCTTGAGTAGGTTATATTTTAATGTCAAATATATTGAGTTAAGATTTCCTAGCATACTATTCAGAGACTGACTTTTCTCCACATCTTTTTTGTTTCACATAAAGATAAAGGTGTTTCAAAGAAATCACCCTGCCTGCAGAAGGAGGCCACTTGTTCCTCAAACATCACCTGAATGTTCAAGGAAGTACATGAAGCTGTGTAAAGAAAGTTAAAAGGCTGAAATCAACAAAGGCCTTGTAAGAAACAAACAATATTGCAAACAAATAAAAATACATTTGAGTTATATTCAGGCCAGAAGGTGAGTCACTGTGGTTGCTTGGGTTGGATAATGAAATATTACCTGGCACAGGAATAAAAGCAAATGAGTCTTTAAAGAGCAGAGGTGGCTCAGTAAAGGGTAGATACAGAATAAGTATAAGCCACTGAAGATTAAACTTGTTTTCTTTAAGGTCTTTAGTTCAGGAAAAATGTTTTGGAACTTTGGTAACTTACAATGTCTCACATTTTGAGTTTCAGGATGCAGAGTTCAGATTGAATTATAATACAACTGGGTAAATTAGTATGCAGTTTAATGATCATATCAAAATATTAACTATTAATGAATTGAAAGAAGATTTCTTGTAGGACAGAGAAGTTAAACTGTAACATCCTGTTGAAAAGGACCAGGGCTGTCTTGTTCCGGCATATCCCCTGTGGTTAGTGCTGTGCTCAACTCATAATCATCATATGAAAAGTATTTATTTAATGGGTGAGTACACAAATTGTATAGAAGGATATTCCAAAGGACTCAGTCTTACACTGTTCAGGATTTCAAGTCACTGACATATACGTAAATCTCACATCCATGTTTATCAAGTGCATGGATGACCCCAAACCATCCCATAAGGGAACACATATCAGTTGGGTGACCGTGTTGGGATACAACAACAGCGTTTTTGCAGACTGAAGAAATAAACAGTGATCCCAAGAAAAGAAAATTGGATAGATGCATCTGGAGCTCCAAAATCAATTTCAAAGTTACCACAGAGGTATAAATGACTAGGAAGACAGATGAAAAACCTCAGAAGTTATACACTTTACTGCAGTTTTAATATAATATGAACAATGTGGTTTGACTTTTGGAGGAAAAACTAATAGAAACGAATGGAAACTGATGGTTTACTCATCTCTCCTCCGATGATGCTAGAAACATTATTTCTAGGTGTAGAATCTCAAAGGAGGTACAGATTTTCCGAACCATGTTCAGAAAAAATAAATCAGGGTGGTTAAAAGAAACTTGATGCCAATTGATTGCCAATAGGTCAAAGAACTGAGGATTTTGTATCAAGTAAAAACTCTTTGGGACAAAACCAAATACCTACAAACATAAAGGATGTCATGTGAAAAAGACATTATGTGTATCCTCAATGGCCTCAAGGGATCCTGCTGATCTGTAAGACAAATGACCTGAAGTTATTAACAGAAATTTAGATTCACTAAATATAAGAAACATGATATGGACTGCCTTAGATGGTATAAATTTCTCATCACCAGAAGTGTTCAAAAGAGAAAGAGGCAGAATAACCCTTAGAAGATGATTTTAATAGATTTATCTAAAAATTGGATAGATAATGGAATCAATTATTTTAAAGACCATTTAACACTAAGATTTTTCTTTCTTTTTTTTTTTTTCTTTTAAGAATGTGGAAAAATAACTTAGACTGTTTAGGTTTGAATCCCATTTTCAGTACTTATTAGTTGTGTGATAGGAAATTAAGCTATTGGTGCTTTAGTTTTATTCACTTCTATAATGTCAATAGAAATAGAGAGAATCACATGAATTAATATGTGGAAGACACAAGGAGCTTGCGTGGCTCAGTCAGTTGCCCATCTGCCTTCAGCTCAGGTCATGATCTTGGAGTCTTGAGATTGAACCCTGCGTTGGGTGCTGAGCTCAGTGGAGAGCCTGCTTCTCCCTCTGCCTGCTGCTCCCCTTACTTGTGCTCTCTCTCTCTCTTTCACTCTGGCTTTATCTCAAATAAATAAATAAAATCCTAAAAAAGATATGTGGAAGATATAATGAGTGGCATAGAATAAATAGTTATTCATATTTTGAGGAAAACATTGAAAAATTCAACTCTTCATCAATGCTGTTCCAACTATGTCCCCACAGAAATTTACAGTAACAATGAAAGTACAAAAGGACAAAGGTGGATAAGTCAGACTACCTGGCTTTGACCACAGTAGCACTACTTTTTATATAGTATCTAGTAGACTTTGGCCCATGGTAAGTTGCAAGAAATTTTTGTGATAAAAAAATATATACATTAATTAATGTTGGGCTTTCATATAAGGTAATTTCAAGGAGCTCTTTCATGTACATTTAATGTACATTAAAAAAATAGCAATCTTAGCTAATGATTTGTTCATCAAAAATATCATCAAGAGATCCATTGACAATCAATAAGTAAGATATATTTATTAAGATGTATCAGCATATTTAATATTTATGTAAATAATGTTTCAATGTTTCTGTAACCATGTCAAAGAAACAAGTATTTTCAAAACATAAGTAGGATAATTTTTCACGTTTAATACTAAGAGACATAAATTAATTAGGGTTATTATATACTCATCATTATCTCTAAATTCTCAAATTTATATTCCTGAGAGGAATTTTCAATGTCATCTTGCAGATGAGATTTTCAATGTCATTTTGTGAGCTTTGATCACAAAGCTAGTAATTGAACGTATATTTTATTTTTTTAAAAGATTTTTTATTTATGTATTTGACAGAGGTCACAAGTAGGCAGAGAGGCAGGCAGAAGGGGAGGAGGAAGCAGGTCTCTGCTGAGCAGAGAGCTCGATGTGGGGCTCAATCCCAGGACCCTGAATTCATGACCTAAGCTGAAAGCAGAAGCTCAATACACTAAGCCACCCAGGTGCCCCTATATTTTATTATGAAGGACTGAAATAATGTCAGGCACTATAATACAGTAAGACAGTTACATTATTTGCTTTACTTGATCCTTTTTACAGAGTTGTGAAAATCACTGGCTTGGCTATATAGTTATTAATCCCAACTATGAAGACCCTAAGGTCTAGCAAGACAGTGAAATAATCTAAGTTTGCTCTTGATTCTTTATGGAATCCTCCTGATCTATGCCATCTGCATATCTGGATGACTAAGAACACCATGTTTTCTTTTTATCATACCATATCTTATCCATATCTTAGCAACAAAAGCAGGAATTAGTCAATAGGACAAGCATGTTTCAAATTAGCATATTTCAAACTACTCTTCTATGGGTATCCTTAAAGATTTTATTTAGCCTCCTAATAATAACTTTATACTTGATAATTACCTAAATAATTTTGTTTTTATTCAAGTTCTTATCATTTATGCCTGTATAAACATAGCTTGAAAAGCTTTTTTTTTTTTAAGATGCTATTTGGTTATTTATTTGACAAAGAGATAGATAGAGAGAGAGGGAACACAAGCAGGTGGAGTGGGAGAGGGAGAAGCAGGCTTCCCACTGAAACAAGAGCCCCATACAGTGTTCGATCCCAGGACCCTGGGATCATGACCTGAGTTGAAGGCAGATGCTCAAGGACTGAGCCACGCAGGTGCCCCCATAGCCTGAAAACCTTTTAAAGCAATTACATAATCTTGAAGTACTCAAAAGTTTAATTGCCAATGTGCCAAATTGCTAAAATGCCTACTCTAGTTTTAGTATTTATGTGACATTTGCCTTCATAATATTACATTATGTAAATATTTTACTTTGGAATCACCACATTGGGAAGGAAAAAGAATTTCTAATAAGGACAAATTCATGTAAATTTGCAAATTTGTTTGAAGGATTTTTTTTTTATTAAAATGTGTTTAACCTCCTATTTTTAACCTGTTGGCTATATGCAAAATATCAAAATAAAACAAAGAGCTAAAGTTTCTGGGTGTTCAGATGGTCAGTACAATGAGTCAAACTGGAAGTAATAATTAATCCTTTTGACTTATTGAATAGTGTGTGTGCAAGAAAATGGAAAATGGCATCTCCCTAATATTTTATGTTTCCCCACAGAGTAACACCAGGTAATAGTCAATCAGATTACATGCATCACAGGATGGGAAATTGTCTTATTGTTGACAATCCCTGAATAAAAGCTTTCCATTTTATGGACTTTAAGGGACCAGACTAGTAAGAGCAGAAGGGCTAGGAGTAAAAAAAAAAAAAGCAAGTCAGAGTAAAGAAATTGACTTGATTAAGATTCCTTAAAAATTATGCCTTCAAAAAAAGGTACCCATGCTAGGATACAAACATACTTATAAGCAGGGCTGGCTTGGTACTGAGGGAGACCAAGTCATTTGCTGGAACTCCTTTCAGAGATGGCAGTGCACTAAGTGTGCATGAATCTGGGGTGTTAAGGGCAGCTTTCACCCATGAGGCGTATTGGGAAAGGTCACTGTAACTGCCTATACTTGGGCCTGAAAGATCACACATAGGATTTTAGCCTGGAGCCAGAGTCCTTAGAGGATTTTGATATTTTCATAAATGAGAACAATAAGCAGCTATGTTCTACCTTTGAGGAATTGGCAAAGCTATTTATGCAATATGGCTACATTTTGTGTAAATTCTATAAGATAAATCATGTTGCCAGTTTTGGGTACCATTGGTCTAAAATACAGCCTTATTTTATTGAATTTTTAATAGAAAGGAGAATGGGGTATGATACAAGCTCCCTTCATCTGTACTTTTTTTCTAACAAAAAAATAATAATATCATTTAGGTCAACATTATTAGATAGGTGAAAATTTTAAATTTTTATTTTCAAGACATTTACAGTTATTTTGTATGAAAACTTATGGTTTAAGTGCAAGGAAATTGAATTTTAAAGGTTAAAAGCTTTGAATTCAGTAGCAAATGAAATCTGGTTGAAGAAAGTGCCTCAGCCAACAAATGAGATGGCTGGGTACCCCTGTGTCCTACTGATGATGGTTGGCAAAGTAAAGAATGATACTGAATATATGGTAGCCCTCTAGCTAGTGTCCTTGGAATTTGTGGCTTCCTATATCCTTCTTTATTCTTTCTCTGAATTTTGAACTTCTGGCCATCTTTTGCTCTTCAAAATTTCAGTCTTTTTTGACTGAATATCTAAGGTCAAAGATGTCTCTCTCTCTCATTTTTGCATTTCACTTTTATTTTTCCCAAAATAAGAATATAATTAAGAGTTCTATAGTAGTTTATTTTTTTAAGGAAAAAAAAAACCCAAACCAATATCAAATAAACAAAAAATAGCAATATCCCAAGACAATTTCATCTTTTTTCTATTTTTAATTATTTTCAGGTAATTGTATTTAATGAATTATTTTGATATTTGTCTCCATGAACCAAACAACATAAACTTAACATTATCTCTTTACTTCCACATTCCAAAGAAGTTATCTCTTTCTCAACTCTCTGCTCATTTCCCATAACTGGATTTCCCATCACTATTACTCTAATAATTACATTAATGTAAGTTTCACTAGGGTAGGATCTTTTTCTGTTCTTTTTATTGACGTATCTAAAGCATCCACAATAGTTACTGGTACAGAGAGGCTATTTAACAAATAATTTTGAATTGTTGAATAAATCCTGTAAAATTTTATTTTTTTACATTGTTCTTATATTGGGTCATCATTTTATTGAGCCTATGTCCTCCCCGTTTCTTATTCTATTCCCTTTTTTGGCAGAGCACAATCCTATGGAGCTTTGCAACAGAGTATATGGAAAGTTTTTGTTTGCTTTTTGTTTTGTTTTGTTTTTTGGTGTGTGTGTGTGTGTGTGTGTGTTTTAGGAATTATATATAGATAAGTTTTTATTCTAAATTTAAATTAGAACGATTATTTAGACAGGCAGTGAATTTTAGGTTAGAAATAATTTTCACTCCGAAAGTTGGAGTTATTGTTCTACGCTCTTTTAAAGTCTTCATTCTATTTCCACTTTCAGTGAGAATTTGGCAGGATATAAAACTAGATTGAAAGTAAATTCTCATCAGTAGTTAGAAAGTATTGTTTTATTGTATTCTGTTCTAACATTTCAATTAAGCTTATGTGTATTTTATTCTTTCTCTGGAAAAGTTATCAAGCTCTTCTATTTTCCTTAATGTTCTGAAGCTTCAAAATCTGGCTTTGTCTGAATTTAATTTCAACAATTGTACTGGGATCTTCACAGATTCTTTTAATCCAGATGCTTTTACTTATTTTTCAATTCATGGAGTTTTTCTTCAATTGTTTGATGGTTTTTCTCTCATGGCTTTCTTTCATCTCTCTGAAAATCCAATTATCTGGATAGTAGATCTTCTGCCTTGATTGATCTTCTAACATTCTAATTCTTCCTCTTTGATATTTGAACCCTTCAAAGTTATACTTTACAGTATGTGAGATTTCCTCAATGTTATCTTCCAATCTTTCTATTGAATGTTTAATTTCTACCATGCAATTTCTGAGAACTCTTTTGTTCTCTCACGTTTTTAGAGTCCTCTTCTTGCTTTATGGATGCATTTTGTCCCCCTACCTTGCTAAAGTTATTAAAGATGGTTGAAGTGTGATATCCTTTGGGAAACCTTGTACAACAACCTCAGAGGGATTAGTTACTTTACAGTATTTCCAAAGATATATAGTTATATCTCTCTTTCATGTTTACTCTATAGTAGTTTTCCATTATTTAACATTAACATCTACAGTTTTAAGCTGGAAATTTTGATGTAATTTACATAAAATTTATATTAGTGTCCTTCATTAAAATCTAAAAGAGTTCTAAGTCAAATCTCAAAAAATGTTTCTTTGTAATAAGTCATAAAAAATATCAGTACATAATATACATTTGCTTATATCTTGCTAATAATTTTATCCTTAGAATTCAGCAAAGCACATATCTTGCTGTACATGCTCAATATATGCCATAAAAATAAACTGATGACATTTGAAAGGGTTATTTTTCTATAAAATAGCATCGTGGCCCTAAGTCTTCAAAGATGTGTTTTAGAAATGGGGGAGTAATTCCTCTGTCTTTTCGGTAACAATATTTATTTTATATCTACTCTGTGATATGAAGATAAGTAAAAAAAAGGTATAAAAATTCTTATGGATTTAATCATCAAATTATGTAGTTCATCATAAGTACATGCAAATCTGAGTTAAAGGAATAAACAATTTCATGAGAACTGAGAGTCTGTTATTCACTTATAAATACACTTATTAACTCTCACAAACTCTGTTTATTGCTGGAGATTGTTTTCTTTCTTTCTTTTTTTTTTTTTTTTTTTTTTTTTTATAGACCAGGAGTTTAGAGTAGCTAATTAGTGAATACAGCCAAAAGTTAAAAGTAACACAATAAAAGAAATATAATAAATAAAATCTCTTCATCACATTTTAAGCCACATACTGTACAAATTACTTCTTTCCTAAATGCTGTTTGGTACCCATCACTCTTTTTTTTTTTTTTTTAAAGATTTTAATTTATTTATTTTTTTGACAGACAGAGATCACAAGTAGGCAGAGAGGCAGGCAGAGAGAGAGGAGGAAGCAGGCTTCCTGTGAGCAGACAGCCTGATGCGGGGCTCAGTCCCAGGACCCCAGGATCTTGACCTGAGCCAAAGACAGAGGCTTTAACCCACTGAGCCACCCAGGCTCCCCGCTGCCCATCATTCTTGACAAATAAACTTTTACTCAGATTATGTAACTCATTGCTAGAAAAAATAATGTTTGTACTTGTGACATATTAATTAATGTATCAATGATGTTCCATTATGATACCCTCGAACCACAAGTATTTTCCCCACTAATCCTGTCTTCACCAAACCTGTCTATATCCTCTCTTAGAAACTCAGCATCTTTTAACAGCCTGAATTAAGGAGAATAATGGTCCCCAAAGAAATCCACACCTAGACATTGGAAAATCTGAATATATTATCTGAGGTGGATAACAGGACTTTGCTAATATAATTAAATCCTTGAGATGGGAAGATTACCCTGAATTATTGGGCAGACTCAATATAATTGCATTGTAGGGAAGAAAAAAATAATTTCCCACTACCCTTCTAAATTCTCAGCTGGAAGCCTGGAAGGAGAAGGGAGATTAAGAGAAAAACAAAAAGAAGTCTATTAACATGTATACCTCTAGAGCCTTCAGAAAGACTACAGCCTATCAACATCTTGACTTTAGTACCCTGAAAACTATATTAATTTTTATCATTCAAGTCATTAAGTTAATTATAATTTGTTATGGTAGCAATAGAAAACCAATACAACACTGTAATAACCTCTCTTTCTCTGAGCTAATTTCAAACTTGCTAAGCTTCCTAATATTTTTATCAATGAGGAATTTTATGCTATAATGTAAGAAGAATGTGTAGAAGTTAAAAAAAAAATCACAGATCATTGATGTTCCACTTAATTTGGGTCATTTTATCCAAGTATTACATTACATTGTGATAAAGGTCAAATGCTTATAATTAAACAGTTATAGATCTATTCTTTAACCCAGATAATTGGAAAAAAGGAGGTAAGATAAAGGAAGTTTATATACATTTGAGATACTTTTTATGTTTTCCTTATGTTTTTTTTCCTTAATAAAAAAAGAAGTATCAACAATCAAAAATGATAGAAATTTAATGTTATATTCCATTTCTTGAATAATATGTGAAAATTTTTTAAAAAGTCAATTTCAGGAAAAACAATTTTCTTTAAAACCACCATTTTACTGCCATAGTGCCTACTCGGGCTGCTTCTCTCTTGCTCTCTGTCAAATAAATAAATAAAATCTTCAAAAAAAAAAAAAGTCCTCATTGTTTTAAATATTTGATTTAAATAAAACCTTCCTTCTTCTTCTCTTTCTCTTTTATTTTCCCTCCTCATTTATCTTGAATACAGAATTTACAAAATAGTTAGCTCGAAACAATTACTGAGGAACCAAGAATTCTCTGGGATAGAAACTCTGTTGCAAACACTAAAAAACAAAAAGAGTCAAGCAATTTGAACATCTTATTAAAAAACCTAATTCTTAAAACATCCGTGTGTATCTATTGGGCCCTTTACTTTTCAAAAGTCTAATAAACAGAGCTTGCTGGTGGGAGTTGGGCGGGGGATGGGCTAAATGGGGGATGGGTATTAAGGAGGGCACTTGTCTTGATGAGCACCAGGTGTTGTATGTAAGTGATGTATTACTAAATTTTACACCCTAAACTATTATTACAGTGTATGTTAAGTAACTGGAATTTAAATAAAAACTTGAGAAAAAAAATGAAAAGGAAAACCTCTGTTATTTGAACTCATGTTAGTATTTATGAAAGTACAGATTTTCCCTTCCCCATTATAGTGGGATATAGAAGACAAAATTCCATTCACCCATCTCTTTTCAACAGCCTGTGAGAATGTGTGGACTTCATACTCACCTTTAAATTTAACATCACCATATAAATATCAACTGCTTTTTAAAAAATCATATGTTTTATCTACTGAATTCTTCAGTTTGGAAACCATGGTGCACATAATGAGAAGTACGATTTATGATGTGATATATGGAGCTTATAGAATTAGGGAGATCTGTATTTATATTATGGAGCATGTATTTGCTTTTGGCCATTCTTATTTTAGTCCAAACTTTTGCAGTAATCCCAACCCAAAATGCTCCCTTTGTGCCCTGTCCAGTCCTTTATTTCCTACTTTGTAACAAGCATCTGGGATTAAAGGAAGAACAACCGACAGTTTAAGGACTTTGAATGAGTTTAGATTTTTATCACCACTCTAAAAATAGAATAACAACTAAAAAAGAAACATCATTAAAATAATTGATTCTAGAAAAAACATCCTGATGTTTCAAATACACTAAGGAAGCAGACATATTATAAACCTGAAAGGAGTTTGATTTCCTAGCACATCCGACTAAGCGACTGAGCTGTTACTGGCAAAGGGAGGAAATGCACACAATCAAAATCTCAGCGCAGGCAAAGTGTTGCATGTAAGCAAAGTGTGTGTGCACACATGCTCGTGCTTGCATGTATGTTTCAAGGAGTCCATTTGTGTTCGGACTTTTGAGAATATCTTGAACAGACTTTAGCTTATTAAAACCTCATTTTCAAAAGGGACTTTCATAAAAGGGGAACCCTAACACCCTCCCTGGCTGGAACATCTCTTGCTAGTGTCATGGTTTGCTAAACCAGGCTTCCAAGGGCCAGAGCCCTTTTATTTCCAAGAAATAGTAGCAGGTCAGCAAATTGCTTGTTTGTGGTCTGTTTGTTTTCTCAGGTCTGGCTTTCCTTTGATCTGGGGTGAGCTCAAACTAATTTGGAGTAAAACGAAACCAGTTCTCTGCTTCCCTACCTTTAATCAGTAATGTCTCTGTTTTAATTAGAAACAAAAGAAAAGTTCTGTGTCAACTCCAGGCAAAGGACGTGCAGTCTTGCAGGGGAGGAGGGAGTTGGAGCCCAGGATGGAAAGCAAGGCAATATGAAATAGCGTTTGGCTCTATTTTCTTAGGAAAAATAAGGAAGGCTTGCTTCACTCCAGTTTAAGTTACAGCACACCCTTTCCTCTTTATTTTTTGTTACTGCTCCTCCATCCTCCAGTAATTTTTCTAACTCTGCCTCTGTTCCCAGTGGTACTGTAAGTCCCTGGCATCTTTCCCCAGGAGAATCTTGATTATAATCCTTCCCTCTACTTCCTGAGCTAAGCAAGTGACTGTCAAAAATTCTATAAAAATTGTATGGGAAAGATTGATAACTCTTATTCCTTAACTGGAATCAAGATCTATACAACTTGTGAGCCATCTTCAATGAAGTCAGCACTTATAAATTCCTTTGTCCTTTCTACACACTGGGACAACTGTGAATTAGAGGTAGCAACTAATATTTTTAAGATGGTGTGTTCCTGAGATAATTTACTCAAAACTTGAGTTTTTATAAGCTAAGTCCGTGGTTTCGAAATGGTGAATGCCCTATTACTGAAGTTGGTATGTTTATGCAACAAATACATGTCGTTTTATCATAAATATGTGGAGGTGTATTTTTGTTCATATCATTTCCTAATTTTGTTTAGTGTCTCTTCTCCACTTTTTTATGAATTATGCATAAATGAGAATCTAAGCCTCTTTTTCATGTACAATGATCCTATTTTCCTGAACAGAAACCCTAGTGGAAAAGTATTAAAATTCAGATTCCAAAATTAGCCCGTGGTAGAGGAGAGAGAGGGTGGAATGTTCACACACCCATTTATTATATGCTGTACAAAATGAAACAGGGACAGATGCTTCATGATGTCTGCACTTAGCTTTGGTGATTCTCTCTACTCTGCTTAAAGAATTAGTCTAAACTACTATCTCTTATTCTAGGGGATAATGCACCACATCTTATCACATCTTAGAGTCAATACGAGACTGTCAGGCAAGGAAGCTGACCACCTGGGTTCTAGTCACCACTCTATCCTAGCCTTCTATAGAAATAACTCTGGTGTTTAATTTTTTTCTCATGTACATTGTAAAAATGTGGAAATGATTTCTAAAATTTAGAAGAGTTATATATTCAGCTTCTCAGTGTAACCAACAGATAGTGAAACCTCTCCCCCTTTGTTGCAAGAGTTTTAAAATTTGTAGCAGGGGCACAATCAGTTAAGTGGCCAACTCTTGATTCTGGTTCAGGTCGTAATCTCAGGGTCATGAGATTGAGCTCTGCATCACTGGGCTCCATGAACAGCAGGAGTCTGCTTGAGAGTCTCTCTCCCTCCTTCTCTCTCTCTCTCCATAAAATTAAATAAGTATTTATTTTTTTTAATTCTTGTTTTTCTCTCTTCTCTCAAGAATTTTATCCTTGTCCACTTGCTTACCTGAGCTAATGCCTCTTCTTGAAAAATAAAGGGAGAGAACATTCCATTTTTTTTTTGTTACTGAGAATTTATACAGAACTACGTAGGAGTATTTGGTATTAATTATACCACTTTTGGTAATGTGCCAGCTGGCTGAGTTTGGCTGCTGGTGGCAACTTTATAGCAACTTTATAGAAAATATTTCGATCTAAACCTAGTTTAGCTAAAAAATGAGAGAAGAAAGAAAATGCTGAGACAAGTAAAAGAACAAAAGCTTAGACAGCTAAACATTTAATAAAGGTAACTGCACTAGGAAAAAAGTCCTCTGTGGCCAGAGAAAAAATAAATCCATCTCTTATAACTATAGATTAGTGGAAATACTTCTTAATTATTTATGAATTATTGAGTATTCTTTTAAAAAAATTGGGCTTCTTGTCCTTTACGAAGTTGTAATGTGGACTCATTAATGTTAGAGCTTACTGAATGTCACAGCACGTATGTTGTTTCTGAAATATGTTGATACCAGAGGTAATGATTGAGATGACAAGAATCTATTATAATTTTTTAAAAGATTTATTTATTTTAGGAGGAGAGAGCACACAAACAGGGGGAGGGGCAAAGGAGAGGGAGAGAAAATCTCAAGCAGACTCCCCACTGAGCACAGAGCCCAAGTCAATCTTCCCACCCTGAGATCATAACCTGAGCCAAAATCAAGAGTCAGTCTCTTAACTGCCTACGCCACCTGGCACCCCAAACAGGGAAATTTTTACTTTTTTTTTGTAAAAATGAAATTTATAAGAATATATCTCATTACCACAGTTAAAAAATTGTTGTTGTTGTTGTTGTTGTTGTTGTTGTTGTTCTTGCTGTCATTTCTTAAACACCACCATAGAGGCACCTTTACAGGTCATCCATAGATGCCCACGGAAGGTCACAGCACTCTTGAGCTCTTGCTGTCCCTACCAGGTGAGAGTTATAAGCACACCATTCATTGGTTTGAATTCATATACTAGTTAGATTTCCCCAATCCTATCCTTGCAAGATTTCCTAGAAAAGATGAGGCATATTTTTTACCACTTACCTGTTGCCTGAAAGATGCTTCTGCTGGTAGAATGAGATTAGTGAGGAAGCCTGCCCAGAAGTGAGACACATGCACTTTAGAGATCATACAGAATAGGAAGTTACCCTCTGTTGCAAAAGAAAAAGAACAGATCGTAAACTGAAACAACCTGATCTCCACCTGTTATCCTGGACATATTTGGACTCAAGGGAAGTAGAGAAAACTGAATCACAGTTTTTTTTTTCCAGGCAAAGAAGTCCTTATGGCTGACAAAGGAAACAGAATTAGGCCAAAATAAAAGCTAAATAAAGGACCTTCTTAGGGGACGCCTGGGTGGCTCAGTGGATTAAGCCGCTGCCTTCGGCTCAGGTCATGATCTCGGTGTCCTGGGATCCAGCCCCGCATCGGGCCCTCTGCTCAGCAGGGAGCCTGCTTCCTCCTCTGTCTCTGCCTGCCTCTCTGCCTACTTGTAATCTCTCTCTCTGTCAAATAAAATAAATAAAATCTTAAAAAAAAAAAAAAAGGACCTTCTTAGATAACTAGATCTGGATTCCTTTGTTTTTCTTAGTGGGGTATACAGGTTCACAGCAGGAACTCACAGAGGAGTATAAGAGTAGCCCATGGAGCAATTAATTTTCTTCATACTCCATCAATATATCACTCAGACTCTCCTCCAGATAAATATGGAGCCAATAGTTTGAAAAAATTGGTTAGATAACTAGATAAGCATGTTCATCTCATACTGCTCACTACTTATAAAATGATCGATGCTTCAAATAGAGAGTAAATATTAAAGCCATTTCAGTGAGCTACCTCACTTTTTGTACCTTCCACTTTTTGTACCTGGTGATATATGGAAATATCACCAAAAATGATTAGCTTTTTAAAAAATATTTCATTTATTTAATTATTTAAGAGGGGTAGAGAGAATGAGTAGGAGGGTGAGGGAGAGAGAATCTGAGGCAGAATCCATGATGAGCACATCACCTGACATGGGGCTCAATCCCACATCCAGGAGATCATGACCTGAGCTGAAATCAAGAGTCAGATGCTTAACCAAGAGAGCCACCCAGATGCCCCTGATTATTCATTTTCAAATAATGGGATTGTGAGTGTGTGCTTGGTGAGGGAGGGACACATGCATGTGAATATGACTGATTTTGCAGTCTAATTCAGCAAAATAATAACTAATAGCTGTTTTGCTAATTCCATGCAAAAGATAGTGTGAAAACATAAGCTAATCAATATTTCAGTTCCCATATTTGCTCTCTGCAGCATGGTGATTAGATTCAGTGTTTTTAAATCATTCTCCAGCAAACCCATCTTTTACTGGTCTTCTTCTCATATGTTCTAATGACCAGTGACAGGAGTGTTAAAGTCTCCACCATAATAGCACATCTATTATCTGTCCTTTCAATTGTATCTGCCTGAGCTTTATCTATTTTGAAGTTCTCTTGCTAGGTACATACAGAATTGAAATTTTTATATCCTCTTGGTGAATTGACCATTCCATTGACCTTTTTTAGGTCCTGGTGAATTTCTCTGCTTTGAAGTTTACTTCAATATTCATTTAGTCATTTCACCTTTCTTTTGATAAGTATTTCCATGATTTGTCTCTTTCTATCCTCCTATTTTTAACTTACTTATATCATTACATGAAGTGACTTTTCTTTTTTTTTTTAATTTAAATTTATTTATTTGTTTATTTGTTTATTTTTATGAGCATATTATGTATTTTTATCCCCAGGGGTACAGGTCTGTGAAGAGCCAGGTTTACACACTTCACGACACTGACCATAGCACATACCCTCCCCAATGTCCATAATCCCACCCCCTCTCCCAACTCCCTCCCCCAGAAACCCTCAGGTTTTTTTTGTGAGATTAAGAGTCACTTATGGTTTGTCTCCTTCCCAATCCCATCCTGTTTCATTTATTCTTCTCCTACCCCCTTAACCCTCCCCCATGTTGCATTTCCACTTCCTCATATCAGGGAGATCATATGATAGTTGTCTTTCTCTGATTGACTTATTTTGTTAAGCATGATACCCTCTAGTTCCATTCACATCATTGCAAATAGCAATATATCATTTCTTTTGATGGCTGCATAGTATTCCATCGTGTATATATACCACCTCTTCTTTATCCATTCATCTGTTGATGGACATCTAGGTTCTTTCCATAGTTTGGCTATTGTAGACATTGCTGCTATAAACATTCGGGTGCATGTGCCCTTTCAGATCACTACATTTGTATCTGTAGGGTAAATATCCAGTAGTGCAATTGCTGGGTCATAGGGTAGTTCTATTTTCAACTTTTTGAGGAACCTCCATGCTGTTTTCCAGAGTGGTTGCACCAGCTTGCATTCCCACCAACAGTGTAGGAGGGTTCCCCTTTCTCCGCATCCTCGCCAGCATCTGTCATTTCCTGACTTGTTGATTTTAGCCATTCTGACTGGTGTGAGGTGATATCTCATTGTGGTTTTGATTTGTATTTCCCTGATGCCGAGTGATGTGGAAACTTTTACATGTGTCTGTTTGCCATCTGGATGTCTTCTTTGCAGAAATGTCTGTTCATGTCTTCTGCCCATTTCTTGATTGGATTATTTGTTCTTTGGGTGTTGAGTTTGCTAAGTTCTTTATAGATTTTGGACACTAGCCCTTTATCTGATATGTTGTTTGCAAATATCTTTTCCCATTCTGTCAGTTGTCGTTTGGTTTTGTTGACTGTTTCCTTTGCTGTGCAAAAGCTTTTGATCTTGATGTAATCCCAATAGTTCAGTTTTGCTCTTGCTTCCTTGCCTTTGGCGATGTTCCTAGGAAGAAGTTGCTGTGGCTGAGGTCAAAGAGGTGGCTTCCTGTATTCTCCTCAAGGATTTTGATGAATTCTTTTCTCACATTGAGGTCTTTCATCCATTTTGAGTCTATTTTTTTGTGTGGTGGAAGGAAATGGTCCAATTTCATTTTTCTGCATATGGTCGTCCAATTTTCCCAACACCATTTATTGAAGAGGCTGTCTTTTTTCCACTGGAAGTTCTTTCCTGCTTTGTCGAAGATTAGTTGACCATAGAGTTGAGGGTCTATTTCTAGGCTCTCTATTCTGTTCCATTGATCTATGTGTCTGTTTTTGTGCCAGTGCCATGCTATCTTCATGATGACAGCTTTGTAATAGAGCTTGAAGTCTGGAATTGTGATGCCACCAACTTTGGCTTTCTTTTTCAATATTCCTTTAGCTATTCGAGGTCTTTTCTGGTTCCACATAAATTTTAGGATTATTTTTTCCATTTTTTTGAAAAAAATGGATGGTATTATGATAGGAATTGCATTAAATGTGTAGATTGCTTAAGGTAGCATAGACATTTGGGTGCAATTGTAAATGGGATTGACTCCTTAATTTCTCTTTCTTCTATCTTGTTGTTGGTGTAGAGAAATGTAACTGATTTCTGTGCATTGATTTTATATCCTGACACTTTACTAAATTCCTGTACAAGTTCTAGCAGTTTGGAGTGGTGTCTTGTCGCTCTCGCCAGCAAGAACGACCAGAAGACAGCGAAGCAAGCTTTATTTCTGTGTAGCTGTTGGGATCCCCTTCTCCCCCGCCCGTGCATGTCTATATATACCAAGGTTGCACAACCAATCACTCGCAGGCACATAGATACAAAATCCTAAGTTCCGCCTACTGGCTTGCATCCAGCCGCCATCTTAATGGCGTGTTTACTTTCGGGCACTGAAAAAGTCGTGCGGCGCCCGGGGCCCCCCGCGGGCCCAGCCGGAGCAGCTCTGTACCTGACGGCTTGAGGCAGCAGCGGCTGAGGCAACCAGCGGGCACGGCGGAGCCCAGAAGCATCACCGCGCATGTGCTACAAGCCGCTTGGGCACCGACATCTCCCCCTTTTCTTTTATATTAGGCATGCAAGGCAGGAGATCGTGCCTGTCTTAGGTTGTCAGCTGCCATGAACATGCTTACCCATCATCGGATAATTCCCCCTGGTTGGAGAACTCCTGGCTTAGGTTGCTATGTGCATGCAGCCAATCTTACCCGTCATTGACTACCGATCTAGCGCTGCCAGCCAGATTTGGGGAAATGTACCAGCTTCCAGTGCCATGCAAGCTTGTACTAGCGCCAACTGTTGCCTACATTGTTGTTTACGTAATGATGCAAAACGGCGGAACATAAGGATTTACAACAGATACCCAGTCCCGTAATGGAGCTATGTCAATCTTATCTGCTTAACTCTTTCGACAGATTAGCAGCAATAGAAAGGTCATTATAGGCCACGGAGGTTATGCAAAGTCCAGAAAGTGATTGTATGCATCCAGTCGTCAATAGTTTCTGGAGAATGTCCACTTGTTACAGATGTGGTGAGAGCTACAGCCGCTGCAGTTGCTGCAGCTGCAGAGGCTGCTACAGCCGCAATAATGGCTGCAGTGATCCCAAAGTCTCTTTTATGTCTTGAGAGCAATACAGGCGAATTGTTAGGATTTACAGAAACGGGCATGGGAATGAAAGTAGGTACACAGGAGGGAAGATGGTGGACTCATTCGTCAGTGGCATGGGGAACGGCCAGGCTTTCACTATTGCCCATTGGTGCATCTGTTGAAGGGATGCTGGTGTCGCCAGGATCGCTATCAGGCCGAGCATCAGGATGGGGCGGGCCATGTTGATCAATTCTTCTAATCAGTCGCTCCGGGACCCAGATAGGCACTTGGGCATCCTGTGGAAAAAGACAAACAGAACCTCGGTGCCATCTTAGGACCGGGTCAGGGCCTATCCATTGGCCCGTGAGTATATCCTTCCACTTTGCCTGGGCTAGAGTGCGTTCGGTAACCGCCACATGCCTGTCCACTGCAGATGTACCATTATGGTCCAAGGACAAAAAATTTAAAATGTAAAGGGTGAGAGATGTAAGATCACGGGGTGACTTGTAGTCATCCCCTATTCCCCCTTTTCTTATTTTTTGTAAGCATCGTTTGAAGGTGCCATTGGCGTGTTCAATTATTCCTTGACCTTGTGGATTGTAAGGTATACCTGTAGTATGGACTATACTAAGCCAATTCCAAATTGACTTAGGAATTGATGGAAAGATTTTGATGTATATGCAGGTCCATTATCTATCTTTATTTGTTTTGGGATACCCCAATCTGCGAAGCATCGTAGGCAGTGTGTGATGACTTGTTTTGAATTCTCCCCCATGAGGGGAGTAGCCATTATGATACCCGAATAAGTGTCCACTGATATATGTACATACTTTTGTTGCCCGAATTCAGGTACATGTGTGACATCCATTTGCCATAGGTGATTAGCTTGAAGGCCTTTGGGATTTACCCCTAAGGAAGGCTGAGGGAGTAATGTGGCACAATTCCCACAGGTCCTTACTATATCTCTTGCCTGTTCTTTGGTGATATGGAATCTATATCTTAAGGTATTAGAATTCACATGCCATTTGCTATGGAACAGCTTCGCCTGTTCTAAGCTAGGGCAAATAAGTTGGAAATGACTATTGTGGTCTGCTAGAGCATTGCCCTCGGATAATGGTCCTGGTAGGCTCATATGGGCTCTGATGTGATCTATAAAAAATGGTGCAGTGTGCAGTTGCACAACCTCTTGCAGTTGCCTTAAGATCCATGGAATAGGTGAATCACTTAAGGAGAGGATGGCTGTTTCAATATTTTTTGTTGCATTTACCACATATTGACTATCAGAAATAATATTTAGGGGAGTGTCTGAAAATCTTTGGAGCACTAGGAGCACTACTAGTAGCCCTACTTGTTGAGCCAACCTGGCAGGAACTATGACTGGGTTCACGATTCCATTTATGATATAAGCTCCTGTGCCCTCTTTACTTCCATCTGTAAAGACAGTAGAGGTTTCTTTTAGTGGTGTCGATCTACTAATTTTTGGTAGTATGAATTCAATACCCTTTGTGAATTTTATAAGTGGGTGTGAAGGATAATTATTATCAAATTCTATTGAGTAAGAGGTGGTCAGTATCGCCCAGTCATCTAGGGTAGCACATAGTAGACGAATCTGTTCCTTAGTATACGGCACGATGCAATTGTCAGGTATGATTCCAAGAGTAGAAATACAAACAGTGATCAATTTGTTAGCTAGCATGGCTACTGCAACTGGATATGTTGTGATTATCCAAGGAAGAGTGTTTGGGAGGTACAGCCATTGTAAGGGCCCACCTTGCCATAGCACTCCAGTAAGTGAAGAAGGGGATGGAATCACTATAGCTTGGACTATCTGGTTAGGATCACATCTATCTGCTGAAGTCAAGGCAAGCCTGTCCTCCACAATTTTCAAAGCTTGTTTCGCCTCCAGAGTAAGGCTCCTAGGAGAGTCTAGACAGGCATCACCCTTCAGAATATCAAACAATGGTTGTAATTCTCCTGTAGTTATTTTCAGGTAGGGTCGGATCCAATTTATGTTCCCCAATAACTTTTGGAAATCATTGAGTGTTTGTAATTTGTCAGTTCTAATGGAGGCTTTTGAAGGTTTTACCATGGTATTGTATAGTTTCATGCCTAAATAGTCTTTGATGTTGGAAGCCTGTATCTTTTCAGGGGCTATAATTAACCCCCATGAATTTAGCTCCTTTTGTAACATTACTAAGGCTTCCGAAACTGTAGTAGAATCAGATCCACACAACAATATGTCATCCATGTAATGGTAACACATTAAATCAGGGTAAGTCTCTCTAATAGGCTGTATGGCTTTAGAGACATATAATTGACACATAGTGGGGGTATTAGCCATGCCCTGAGGGAGGACAGTCCACTCATATCTTTGGTTAGGCTCTGCATGATTAATAGAAGGTAGGGTAAAGGCAAATTTAATTGTATCCTCAGGATGCAGAGGGATAGAGAAAAAGCAATCTTTTATGTCAGCCACTATTGATGGCCAGTTTCTCGGTAAGGCGGTTATCATGGGTAATCCCAGCTGTATTGGTCCCATGTTCTGCATTTGCCTATTAATTTCTCTAAGATCATGTAAAAGTCTCCATTTACCAGATTTATTTTTAATAACAAAGATAGGTATATTCCAAGGTGAGGTAGAAGGTTTCTTATGGCCCGCCTCTAACTGTTCCTGTACCAGGGCTTTAGCAGCTGATAGCTTTTCGTTAGTAAGGGGCCACTGAGGCACCCAGCAGGGCGCATCTGTCTTCCACGTTATTTTCATTGCCTCAGTGGCCCTTACCGAAAACCCAGGCCTTGCCCCTTATATTCTGAGGTGAAAGGGATGGTGTCTATTTTACCTTGCTCCTGTTTCCCTAAACCATTTCCTGGTATGTATCCCATTTTTTGCATCATAGCTATTGATTGGGGGCTGTATATAGTTTCAGTTGTCAGGCGGACGCTCATCTGTTCCAAAACGTCTCGTCCCCAGAGGGAAATAGGAATATTGCAGAATATTGCAGACATAGGGCTGAAAAGTTCCCCTATGGCCTTCGTCATCCTCGCACTCAAGGGTAGCTGCACTTTGATCAGGACTTTGAGCGATTCCTAAACCCCTGAGTGTTTGTTTTGCTTGTGTTAGGGGCCATCTCGGAGGCCACTCTTGTTGGTTGATGATGCTCTTATCGGCGCCTGTATCCAGTAACCCTAAAAATTTCCTTCCTTGCACCTTGAGGGTAATTATGGGCCTATCAGTCATATCCAGGGTCAGGCATGTTAGGTCAACTCCCGTAGACCCCAAACCTCTCGTACCTTTTTCTTTTCCTTTACTGGGAAAGGCTTCATGAGGCTAGGGAGTATGAGAAGTTGAGCTATCTGATCTCCTGGGCTAATTGCAGTAACTCCCCTTGGTGAAGACACCAGTATCTTGATCTCTCCCTCATAATCTGAATCTATTACCCCAGGGTGAACTATCAGACCTTTGAGATAAGTGGAGCTTCGGCCAAGTAATAAACCTGCTTGAATGCCCATCTCCGGAGTTAGGACCATTTGGGCGGCTGCTCTGATATCGAGCCTTGCTGATCCAGAGGTTGCGCGCCTTTCTCTGAGGGAGGATACCATGTCCTGGGCATTTGCGTTAGTGCCCCATAAATTTGTGTTGGGCCCCGGGGCGCGGGGCCCTGCTTCCCGTTTTTTGAGTAATTGGATTGAATCCAATTATTTGGCGGCAGGAGATTTCCTTGAATATCTTTCTGGGACCTACATTCATTAGCCCAATTATTCCCTTTACAGCAACGAGGGCACAACCCAGGTGCGGGCTTGACTGGTCTAGGAGGTCCTTTACCCTTTGGACAATCCCTCTTAAGATGATTGTCCCTTCCACAAAGGAAACAAGCCTTGGAAGAACTCCTGGTTTCTCCATTGAAACTTCTTATTTCTTGGGCTACTGCTGCTGCCACAACTTGGCCCTGAACAACTGTATCAGTGATGTCTTGACACACTTTGATATATGTAATCAGGTCCTTAGACTTCCAAGGGCGGATAGCCTCTTTACACCATTTATTTGCTTGTTCATAGGTTAATTGTTTAACAAGGGGCATTGCTTGGTCCACATCCCCAAATATGCACCTTGCTACTTGGAGCAGACGATCTACAAAGTCAGCATAGGGTTCATTAGGCCCCTGCAACATCTTGGAAAGTTGTCCCTGCAAATCGCCAGAACCCTGTATGGTCTTCCAAGCCCTAGGGGCTGCAGCTGCTATCTGTACATACACCCCTGGGGGGTACCCAATCTGATTGTTTTGTCCCACAAATTGACCTCCTCCCATGAGCATGTCAATATTCCAGTGGGGATTCCCTGACGCGGCGTTACGCCGGGCAGTTTCTGAGCTACACTCTTGCCAAGCAGTTTTCCATATCAAGTATTGTCCACCAGACAGAGTTGCTTTTGCCATGTTAGTCCAATCGTCTGGGGTAAGGTTCATTCTACTGACTGCTTCCAAAAGTGAAAGTGTATAAGCAGCCTGTGGCCCATAAGTAGTGACTGCTTCCTTAAACTGTTTAATAAGTTTGAAGTCTAGTGGTTGATGAAACCTCTGTTGATTTTGACCTTCTAACACTGGAGGGTTTAGTGAAGAGAGGAGGGTTTAGTGAAGTCCATAATGTCCCTCCATCCTGCATTTCTACATTCTGGACAACCGCATGCCCCTCGGGAGCATGAAGTGTTATATGGTGGCGGCCATTCTGCAAGTGGCGCTATAGGCCTCCATTCAGGGGTAGGAATTCTTGACCTTCTGACAGAGGGCGCTAGGGAGTCATATTTTTTCCGGCTTCTTTGTATGTCTTTCCCTTTAAAGGTTCGTTAGGCACTTCCTCTTTTAATTTTAAGTGTGTCATGGCTTCCCCAAGCTCATCTTCAGAGGAGCTCTTCTCTGAATTTTCTCCCCCTCTGCTAGATCCTGCCTTAGAGGCTTCTCTGACCTGCTCCTCGATAACATTTTTAACCATTTTATGGTTAGAGTCTAGCGGAATGCCGTTAGCCTTAAGCACCTCTGTCAGTAATCCTCCCATATTAGTAAACTTTGATCCCATTATTTCTTGTCCTATGCCTAGGAACCCTCTTACTTCTCGTCCTATACTTAGGAACTTTCTCACTTCTCATCCTATACTTAGGAACTTTCTTATCTGAAATTTTGTGCACACTTACCGGATCGTTGCGTTCACTGAGAACTCCTCGGTGTAGGTTTCGGGTTTCCCGGGGTTTGGCACCACTTGCCGCTCTCACCAGCAAGAATGACCAGGAGACCTCAGCGAAGCAAGCTTTATTTCTGCATAGCTGTTGGGATCCCCTTCTCCCCCGCCTGTGCATGTCTATATATACCAAGGTTGCACAACCAGTCACTCGCAGCCACATAGATACAAAATCCTAAGTTCCGCCTACTGGCTTGCATCCAGCCGCCATCTTAATGGCATGTTTACTTTCGGGCACCGAAAAAGTCGTGCGGCGCCCGGGGACCCCCGCGGGCCCAGCCGGAGCAGCTCCGCACCGTTGCCACCCGGTGGGGGCGATGGCTTGAGGCAGCAGCGGCCGAGGCAACAAGCGGGCACAGTGGAGCCCAGAAGCGTCACCGCGCATGCCGCTCGGGCACCGACAGTGTCTTTTGGGTTTTCCACATATAGTATCATATCATCTGCAAAGAGTGATAGTTTGACTTCTTCTTTGCCGATTTGGATGCCTTTAATTTCCTTTTGTTGTCTGATTGCTGAGGCTAAGACTTCTAGTACTATGTTGAATACCAGTGGTGATAGTGGACATTCCTGCCATGTTCCTGACCTTAGCGGAAAAGCTTTCAGTTTTTCTCCATTGAGAATGATATTTGCGGTGGGTTTTTCATAGATGGCTTTGATAATATTGAGGTATGTGCCCTCTATCCCTACACTTTGAAGAGTTTTGATCAGGAAGGGATGGTGTACTTTGTCAAATGCTTTCTCACATCTATTGAGAGTATCATATGGTTCTTGTTCTTTCTTTTATTAATGTGTTGTATCACATTGATTGATTTGTGGATGTTGAACCAACCTTGCAGCCGTGGAATAAATCCCACTTGGTTGTGGTGAATAGTCCTTTTAATGTACTGTTGAATCCTATTGGCTCGTATTTTGGTGAGGATTTTTGCATCTGTGTTCATCAAGGATATTGGTCTGTAGTTCTCTTTTTTGATGGGATCCTTGTCTGGTTTTGGGATCTAGGTGATGCTGGCCTCGTAAAATGAATTTGGAAAATTTCCTTCCATTTTTATTTTTTGAAACAGTATCAGGAGAATAGGAATTAGTTCTTCTTTAAACGTTTGGTAGAATTCCCCTGGGAAGCCATCTGACCCTGGGCTTTTGTTTGTTTGGAGATTTTTGATGACTGTTTCAATCTCCTTACTGGTTATGGGTCTGTTCAGGTTTTCTTTTTCTTCCTGGTTCAGTTGTGGTACTTTATATGTCTCTAGAAATGCATCCATTTCTTCCAGATTGTCAAATTTGTTGGCATAGTGTTGCTTATAGTATGTTCTTATAATTGTCTGTATTTCTTTAGTGTTAGTTGTAATCTCTCCTCTTTCATTCATGATTTTATTTATTTGGATCATTTCTATTTTCCTTTTGATAAGTCCAGCCAGGGGCTTATCAATCTTATTAATTCTTTTGAAGAACCAGCTCCTAGTTTCGTTGATTTGTTCTATTGTTTTTTTGTTTGTTTGTTTGTTTCTATTTCATTGATTTCTGCTCTGATCTTTATGATTTCTCTTCTCCTGCTGGGTTTAGGCTTTCTTTCTTGTTCTTTCTCCAGCTCCTTTAGGTGTAGGGTTAGGTTGTGTACTTGAGATCTTTCTTGTTTCTTGAGAAAGCCTTGTTTATTTTCCTCTTGGGACTGCCTTTGTTGTGTCCCACCAATCTTGAACTGTTGTGTTTTCATTATCATTTGTTTCCATAAATTTTTTCAATTCTTCTTTAATTTCCTGGTTGAACCATTCATTCTTTAGAAGGATGTTGTTTAGTCTCCATGTATTTGGGTTCTTTCCAAATTTCCTCTTGTGATTGCATTCTAGCTTCAGAGCATTGTGGTCTGAAAATATGCAGGGAATGATCCCAATCTTTTGATACCAGTTGAGACCTGATTTTGGACCGAGGATGTGATCTATTTTGGAGAATGTTCCATGTGCACTAGAGAAGAATGTGTATTCTGTTGCTTTGGGATGAAATGTTCTGAATCTATCTGTGATAGTCCATCTGGTCCAGTGTGTCATTTAAGGTCTTGATTTCCTTGTTGAACTTTTGCTTGGATGATCTGTCCATTTCAGTAAAGGGAGTGTTAAACATTCCCTAATATTATTGTATTATTGTCAATATGTTTCTTTGATTTTGTTATTAATTGGTTTATATTGTTGGGTGCTCCCACATTGTGGGCATAGACATTTAAAATTGTTAGATCTTCTTGTTGGACAGACCTTTTGAGTATGGTATAGTGTCCTTCCTCATCTCTTATTATAGCCTTTGGCTTAAAATCTAATTGATCTGATATAAGGATTGCTACCCCTGCTTTTTTCTGATGTCCATAAGCATGGTAAATTGTTTTCCACCTCCTCATTTTAAATCTGGAGGTATCTTGGGTCAAAAATGAGTTTCTTGTAGGCAACACATAGATGTTTTTTTTTTTTTTTTTTTTTTTTTAAATCCATTCTGAAACCCTGTGTCTTTTGATTGGGACACTTTGCCCATTAACCTTCAGGGTAAGTGTTGAGAGATACGAATTGAGTGCCATTGTATTACCTATAAGGTGACTGTTACTGTATATTGTCTCTCTTCCTTTCTGATCTACTATTTTTAGGCTCTCTCTTTGCTTAAAGGACCCCTTTCAATATTTCCTGTAGAGTTGGATTGGTGTTTGCAAATTCTTTCAGTTTTTGTTTGTCCTGGAAAATTTTATCTCTCCACCTATTTTCAATGATAGCCTAGCTGGATATATAGTATTCTTGGCTGCATGTTTTTCTCGTTTAGTGCTCTGGGTGCCACTCAGTGCACCCTCAGAGGATAGGGCCCAATCACTCCTGTCTCCGTGGCCTCCGGCTGCGCTAAGCTCACCCAGCCTGCGACCGGTTCAAGGTAACCCCAAGCTGAGAGCTCTTTCCTTGGCTCTGTCTCTGTAGCCGGCTTCCCCATTATAATACCTGCAAGCTCTGTGATACTCAGACACCCCCGATCCTTCTGTGACCTTGCGGGACCTGGATCCACACTGACCCTGTGTGGGCTTCACCCCGGTTTAGCCTCTGGAGCGATGTCCCTCAGCAGAACACTTTTAAAAGTCCGATTTAGTGCTTTGTTGCTCTGCCGCTTGCCGGGAGCCGGCCCCTCTTCCTGCAGTCTATCTTCCCGCCGCTTTGGATTCACTTCTCCGCCAGTCCTACCTTTCAGAAAGTGGTTGATTTTCTGTTTCTAGAATTGCTGTTTTTCTTCTCTTCAATCTCCTGTTGGATTTGTAGGTGTTTGCAATGTTTAGATAAGTTATCTAGCTGATCTCCTGCTACCTGATGTAGTCTCAGCCTGCTACTTCTCTGCCATCTTGACTCCTCCATGAAGTGACTTTTCTATAACCAGAGTTTGGATCATTTCTTTACCCTCTTCTGAAAATCTAAATATTTTCATTTATTTTTTTAGACAATTTACACTTAATGTAATTACTGATATTTGAAATTATGCTTACCACTTTATTTTTGTTTTGTTTCTCTTCCCTTTGCTTTTTATTCTTCTGTTTCCCTTTCCACCCCACCCCCGTCTTCTTTTGGGTTTATTGAACATTTTTCAGTTTAACAGAGTTTGGGTTTTATGACCGCTATTTCTTCTACAATTTGGTATAATCTTCACAAACTTGGCAGAACTGTTGCCTTGTGCTCAGGATGGCAGAACACTCTGCCAGACACTTTTCGTTTTCTGTGTTTTGTCTTTTTCCAAATGTTGATCATCTATCCTCAACTTTCATCCTCTCTGTATATCTGCATTACAAAGAGGGGCTTACACCGTGTTTATTGTCCTTTAGTGGTAGACTGCTTCGCCATTTGCTGGATTCTGGGCTAGTTGTGGTGGGTGGCAAGAGTTCTTGTTGTCCAGGTTTGCCTTCATTTTAAGTATATACAAATGCCAAGCCTCATGGAGAAGGAGATTGGGGGACTTTCTTACTGTTCTTTTTCTCCATGTCAGGCAAACTATGCCTTGATTTGTGTTGTTCCTTACTGGGTATTCCCAAATCCTACAGATTTAGAATTCTGAGGTCAGGATGGTTTTTGTCCCTCCACTCTAGATTTTTTTTTTCCCTTTCCCAAAGACAAAGGATTTTTGTTGTGCTCTCAAGGTGATGGATGAGCTATTGACCCTCCTCCTGGAGTTTTAGGTTTTGGTTTCAAAGGAGAAAGGAGACTGAAGCTTTGTTTATCTCCATTAACACCCCCCCCCCAGCAGCTAAATATTATTTTATGGAGGGTTACACCAATGAGAAGAGCTCTTATGATCACTAGCCAGCTTCCAGATGTTCTCTTGAGTTTCTGAGGGAGATTCATGGGAGTTTTTTTCTTTTTTTTCTTTCTCCCCCCCCCCACCCCGGGGCAGGGGAAGAGCTTATGAGAGTGTATAAACCCCAATTCTTCCAGCTTTACATGGATGATAGTTTACACTTGGCTTTTAATAATTTTGTGAAAATTGTAACTAACTTTATTTTCTTATTTGCTTTTATAGCAGCTACTAAACAACTTCTTCTCCCAAAGCTTTGACCCAAGGGAGCTAGTTCTTAAGCCCTGTCTCAGGTTGTAGGGACATTTTTCTCTATGGAATTTGAATAATTTAGTTGGATTGCAACTTCAACATTCTGATGGATTAAAAAAAAGTTATGATTTTGAAGTTTGTTTGACTTTATCTCACTGTGAGAATAGGATCAATGTTCCTTTCAGTTTTCTATATCCTAGCCAGAAGCAGAAATCTTCCTTTGGTCTGACTCCAGCTACATGATCTAAAGTAACCAGAAAGAACTAGGAGAATGTACTAGCACTTACTAACTTTATGCTGATTTAATTTAAAGTACTTTAATTTAAAGTAGTGAAATAATGTAGGAAAGGTCAGACATCTGGGAGAATGCAATTCCCAATATGTACATTTAGTAAAATCAGATAATTTTCTGCCCACAAAAAGTATTGGAAAATAGTTGTTTAACATCAACCACTACAAAAAATGACAGAGAAGAGATGCAATCCTAAATATGTTTATCAGTTGAAAGCTTTGGTAAAATAGAGATTTGATCATAAAGAGACAAAGATAAAGCAGTTCCCCTCCCCACCCCATACACCTTTACTTATCTTTTTTTTTTTCATTGTGAGACTGATTATATTTACTATTTTTCTCAATATTTTATGGAATTCCTTCAAACTGATAGTGCTCTCTCCCTGAAATTTATCAATGAGAGCTTTCATTAAGGTGTAATGGACAAAAAACTGAATCTAAATGACTATAATCTTAGACTATAAAGAGAGGAGACATTGACCAACATAATTTTCTTTTAAGGGTTGTCAATAACCAACCCATCTCAACTGGTGTTAATACAAGCTTAACTCAATCTTCCATGTTATAGGTACTATACCATCAAATTGTAAATCGTCATATAGAAGGTTGTTTATGTTCACTTAGGCAAGAGAAAAATAATGCCCTGAGAGATTTTATAAAAATTTTAGCAATGTAGACAGAAATAAATGATATTAGCCATTAAAGCTTAGCTCAACAGAAAATTAAATTAAATTAACTAGAATCTTAGTCCCAGAGAAATCCAGTCAATAGTGGTTTAATAATAACAAGCATACCTTAGAAATATTTATAAGCATTTCTTCTGAGAAGGTCACTGTGTTTTCATCAATGCATCCTAAGTTAGTCCTCCAAGATCCCTCTGAGATTTTCTCATTAATTCTTGACAAATCAAGGATATAAATTTAAGTTTCACCCCCAAGGTCCTTGGGTAGAAAACTAGACATATGTCCTGTTTGTTCATAGACATTTACATTTGGATTAATTTATAAGTGCATGTAATAAACAATCTAAGTCATTTTTACAACTTTTTAAAAAGTTCCAAGAATGCACAATGCATGCATACTGCCATTTCTAGAGATTAACATTAAAGATAAGAAATAATCACTAAAAGAACCATTGTACAAAAAACTCATAAATAATGATGCACACTTTTCAAGGATTAGCTCTTCTCTTAATCCTTAATAAACTTTATCTTAGAAAAGTACAGCCCATATCCAGTCCTCATCTCCTCATCTTTCTTCTTTCAAGTGAATCCTTAATTTTAGTCTCAGATATCATACGCTTTTATGAACACTTGATTCTTTGTCCAGGAGACCATCCTGCTCTTTTTTAATCCATTTTAAATTCTTTACAAAACACTAAACTGATATCTTTGCCCATTTTTGTTTTGTTTTTAAACAGAACAGAACACAAGATCTTTTGGACAGCTACAGTGCTTAGTCAGAAGTAGTCCTGAGATGAGAAGTAATCCCTTTTAATGTTTTACCAACCTTTTTTTTTTTTTTTTCTACATAGGAAACTAGATAATGTTATACCATACTGATAACTGCCTTAATTCCCTACCTTTTTTCCCCCAGAGGACAGAGTGGCAAGTCTTCATTGACAAAAACAAAAACCAGAAATACATTTCTTTCAGTGCATTCTTACAGCCTACTCATTATTACTTTGTATATATTTTGTGCCTTCTAAGGTATCACTCACTGGCTCATTGCCATACTGTTTTGCCTGAAGGCAAGAGTCTCCTCTCCCACATGTTGAACTGGGGGATAATGATGGAAAAAAGTAATTTTAAATGCTCAATGAGGAAAAAAAATATACTGTGTTTCCAACACTATTCTGTAATAGATCACACAGAGAACATTAGGATTAGAAGGATTTCTAGTTCAGAGAAAATAAGACAAATTTTTTACTCTGCTGAAACATTTTTAGTGACAGGTACCTCATTACCAGCTTAATTTATATGCACATTTAAACATTTTAGTAAATATCTGACTCCCTATAATTACTCATTGTAAGTTCTATGGACTTAATTGACAAATTCTGATTCTTTTTTCTCATCAGAATTTTTTAAGGACAATTCATTTGACTTATACTGAATATGTTGTTCTTCCCACAAAGTAGCACTCTTTTAGATTCAAGTGCTATTTCTGTTCATTCATTAACTATGAATGATTTGTGAATATACTTTTTCTATTTCACATTTTTGCTTGTTTTGCTTTTCCCTCTATGGTTCTTTCTCTTTATTCAATGTTAAGCTTATTCTGGACTCTTTACCATTGGAATTTTCTTCTATTCAAAGTAATGAATTTTTACAATGTTTTGCTTAAAATGAACTTCCCAGAAATGAGCATAAATGTGCTACATAACCATTGCGGAATAGTGTGTACCAACACCCTCTCTCCCTGTTCTGAATGCTATCTTTCTATTAACAAAGCCTGACTTGGCATTGCTTCACTGGCACTCATCACCTCATTTGCTTGGACTGAATTTGGAATCAAGTGAATGCCTGGAGAATCCTAGCCAACTATCAGAGGAAGAAGGAGAGTGAAGTTAAGGTATTAACCCCCTACAAAGCCTTCCTGTGAGGTTGCCTCCAGCACAGGTCACTACTCCCCTCAAAGCAACTGGTTGGTTTGTTTGCTTGTTTGTTTGTTTTTTTAAAAATTGTATTTAGCAGAGAAAGGAACTGAAAATAAATAAAGAAATAAAGATTTTATTTATTTGACAGAGAGTGAGAGAGAGACAAAGAGGGAGATAACAGAAACAGGGAGAGTGGGAGAGGGAGAAGCAGGGAGCCCAATGTGGTGCTCAATCCCAAGACCAGAAGATCATGACCTGAAGAGAAGAAAGACTCTTAACTGACTGAGCCACCCAGGAACCCCTCCAGGCCACTTGTTTTCTGCAGCTCTTCTCCTTCCAGGTTCTGGAAATCTGTCCCAGCTTCTGAGGCTAGGCCTGGTAACAGCTTCACTGATGCTAGCCTCACTTTTTGGGGGGTTCTTCTATACTTGGTCTACCACACGCTTTTGTTTAATATTCTTGTCAGTAAGCTTTCTTAAAATGTTCCTTTTTTGAGTCTGTCATTTGTTTCTCCTCTCAAGCATGTTGAATAAATTAAGAACACATATGAGTCCTTTAGCTAACCAGACTTCTCTTCAGTATGACATTGATCCTTCCCTTCAAAGAGAAAAAACAAAATAATGTATTGAATCTTAAGCCAAGTCTTTTTTTTTTTTTAAATATTTTATTTATTTATTTGAGAGAGAATGAGTGAGAGAGAGCATGAGAGAGGAGAAGGTCAGAGGGAGAAGCAGACTCCCCAAGGAGCTGGGAGCCTGTTGCGGGACTCGATCCTGGAAGTCCAGGATCATGACCTGAGCCAAAGGCAGTCACTCAACCAACTGAGCCACCCAGGTGCCCATTAAGCCAATTCTTTACTAAGGACTCTTACCTTCTGATTCAGTAGAGCGAATCTGGATTTTTATTCCATTTTATTTGATTTTATTTATTTTTTTTTAAGATTTTATTTATTTATTTGACAGACAGAGATCACAAGTAGGCAGAGAGGCAGGCAGAGAGGGAAGCAGGCTCCCTGCCGAGCAGAGAGCCTGATGTGGGACTTGATCCCAGGACCCTGAGATCATGACCTGAGCCAAAGGCAGCAGCTTAATCCACTGAGCCACCCAGGTGCCCTGGATTTTTATTCCATTTTAGTACATTTAGTACATTAATTCTTGCATAGTTAGAAGATTTCCTGGACTGGAGTTGTAGAGTCCTGGATTCTACTCTCTTATTTAGCATGAGTAATGTGACTGTCTTTCCTTATTTGTAAAAATAAATATCCAGGATAGACCATTTTGATGGTACTTTCTGGAGCTACCATTCTGACACAGAATTTGGGATTCATGTATGTGTCTTTTATACATTTGGGGATAGAGGTCACTCAATTTTTAGTTTAAATATCAGGAGTTTAAATAGTTAAAAGATATTTATACTCTAATAATTATCAAAGATGAAATGGTTTTAAGGATAATTTCTTCTGTGATTTTCTTTTCCTGAGTGTTTGGTATTTTAACAAATTTACCTCGTTTTTTGTCACCATCATATTAACTTTGTTTCTTACTATAAGAAATCCCAGGCAACAGATTTTTATCCTGTAGCAGAAACTATGAGCGTAGACTAAATATTTACATCTTTATCAAATTGGAAACTAGGGAAAGTATTATAAAAAGATTAGAAGGCTAATATAATACTGTTAATCAAATACTGTTTAGTAAATATTTATTTTATGTTAATGCTATTTATTTAAAATTTATTAATAGTATCTTATTAATATCAATATGATAAATAGCATTATGTAATAAGATGGCATTATTTGATAATTGTTAAAATGCTCTTTAACAAAATAATGTTTTACTACTGTAATAATAAAATAGCATTTAACATATATTAAATATAGTAGTTAATAACACTCTACAGAGCTAAATTAAGATATTATAAATAAAGGCTGACTTTTGATATAAACAAAATATTTCGTTAGTTTTAGTTCTTCAACAGGGTATAATTGCATTAAGTACATGCTCTTTCCTCAATATCTAATAATACCAAGACAAATGTAGTTGAAGTTGAAAAGGAGGAAATAACTTAGCATGCATATAAATAGTAATCATTGTGAGTGTTTGTTCATAGTAAATGCAATCTTACCATCTCATCATTCAGTGATTGCTATCAGGCACTGGAGGTTTATATTTTAATGGGAAGGAAGAAATGTCTAAGACATTTAGACAAGGCTGAGAGGTATGACCCAAAGACTTAGGTGCAATCACATATCTTAATAACCACTTCTGCATTTTAAAAGGAATTGCTCTAGACTGTTTTCTTTGGAAAGTTCTTGTCTTCTTTCAGGGGCAATATATTTGTGAATGTGTGTGTATGCACACATGTGCTCACACGTGCACATAATAAACAACTCCTATAACATGCTACAGAACAGTAAAAACATTAATGGTACAAAATAGTCCCATTTGCTAGGTTCCTTGATTAACAAACATAAAAGATGAGTTTGATATCTTGAAAACTCACTCCTAATTCCACCATTCAGTGAAAAATATTTTATTTACTTTTATATTTGCCTTCTGAAGGTATTTTTGTTCAAAAGGATAGCATTTTTATGGAGTTGGAAGCTACAAAGTCAAGTGGTGTAAATGATAAGTTTCTAAACATATATTGCTAAGTTCTATATTGTTTAATGTCTCTGATAAGATTACATCTATTTATATTTCAAACAGTGGTATCTGTAGTGCAGCTCACATATGCTCACTCACATTGTTGAATCAGTCTCTAGCTGAAAACCCATTTACTAACACAAAATCAAAATCCCTGGGGGATAAGCAGACAGCTTGAAGGCAGATACTCTGTTTTGTTCAGAAACACCATTTGTTTATACAAAATGCTTGCCCAATGAACATTCATGCAAACCTCACCATCTAAACTTAGTCCCTCATACAACCTGAAACCAACATTGAAAGGTGATACTGATTAGCCTTAAAGGGGCCCCTAATATGGAAGGAAGAGGAGAGAATGCTTAGTATAGATTTTTTTTTTTTTTTTTTGTAACATCCTGGACTTGCATAATGCATGTTTAGAGACAGAAGACAGAGAGGTGATTGGAGATGTTTGCACATTTTGAGTGAGTCAGTCCTAGCTGGGAGCCCAGTTATCTCAGAATTACTTTTAACAGAGAAAGAAGAGAATCTTGCCTCTAGGACATATTTTTTTTCAAGTTTATTGAAAATTTCATGCAAAAGTAGTCACCACAGATGGTTTCTCTGTAGCTTGTCTGAATTGAACAAATAGTCCCAGAACTGCTCTTAGCAGTGGATAAATGCCCACTTCACAAATCCCCGATTGTCCGTCTTCAGGGAGTAGCGGGGGTGGAATGCAGATGAGAGACTCTAAACTCTTCCTCAACCCTTGGAGGAAGCCTCTTTCCATGGCAACACTGGAGGACATCTGCCTCGCTGCAAGGCAAGTTCTCTACTTTATGGGAGATCAACCCAAAAGGATTCAAAAAAACCCTGCCTGGGTACATTTAAGACCACATTTTACTGACACATTAAAAAAATTTTATGCTTTTGACCTTTAGCCACACTTTTAAAAATCCTCTATTTTAAGCCCTTATAGTTCTTTGAGAACAAAGTAAGATTATGAGGTCCATGTCTATCCCAGCTTACACTGAACTCCTTTCTGGTGTGTTTTTGTTGTTTTGTTGTTGTTGTTGTTTTGGCTTGTTTTTATTTTTGTTTTTTTAATCTCTATCATTATTTATTGCCTCCTGTTGCTTTGTTGTTGCTGTTGTTGTAAGCATGCCTTGAACTCTAAGAAAATTGTAATTTCATTGGAGTCAGGGCAGGATATTTCATTTTAGTCTATTTCTTTTAGTGCCCGAATATAGTATCGTTATGTACTGAATCCTTGCTAACAATTCTCAAAATGTAAAACATAGCAATGTTTAGCTTCTTGGAACAATAATATATCTTGAACGTGTTGAATGTTTGTGATCTGGTCAGGGAGTGATATTTCCTCCCATTAATTCCCATATGTAGACCACCTAACCTGGAAATAGTTTTCATTGGAGGAAAAAGAAAGCAAAACCACATTGAATCATATTGCTAGTCACCATGGGCTTTAATTTTAGTAATTTCATACAGGGCAAATTAAGTTTAACAAATAAACCCAAAATAAACATCATATCTTTAAAAAGACATGTTTTGAAACGTCTAAAATAAATATATTTACTGGAGAGAGTAAATTAAGTGAACTGTTGGGGAGAAAACAGCTTAAGTTTTTAAGATTAGGAGAAAATTTGCAGTCCTTAAAATATTTATCAACACCTCTGTAAAATGCCTTTATAAATAGGATGGCCTAGCCTCTGTCTTATAGACTAAGAAATTACAATAAACTGTAGCTACCCCCATTTCCATACTCATCATATCACCAGTGGGATAATAAATTTTATGACCAACACACGAATTGATGTTTTAGCCAAGGTCCTTATTTTCAAAGTATGGAAAGCCACACTAACCAACTCAATAAAAAGGAGCATTCCAAGATTATGCAGCTATATAATTTGCTAGTTTGAACCACATTTCATATAGTGGATTATTTAAAATATATTACCAGTATTATAAAACAGTAAAAATAAAATATATATACATATGTATATATATATATGTATATATATTTTATTTTTAATATATATGTATATATACATATATATATTTCTAGTCAGGTTCTGAACTAGTTCATTGTGTGCAGACTTTCAAAATGTAATTTAAATATTTCTGTTATTTATGCTTTGTTCATGCAGGGTAAATTACAGTGTGGTATATTGTAAAGACATTTTAAAAGAATGTTTGAATTCTTTCCTTGAATTGAAAACAATTCTTTAGAAGGAACATTTTGATCTGATTAAAGCTATTCAAATTGAGAAGAAATGAATGACTTCATCACAGAATGGTGGAGCATGTGCAGGGCGACCTGAAGTTCCAAGGGGTGATGAACTTTTGTGTATTTTTACTCATGTAATTAACAAACAAGTGGCTCTTGGGGGACAAGATCCTGATTTCCAAAAGGTATGTCAAGGTATTCTCAGAAGCATGGCTATTAAAGAAATTCATTCTCAGATCTACCTTTCAGTTTCTCAAGATGTTAGAAAAATAATTCATTTTTCAACCTGCAACTTCCAGTTAAGTATCAGTCATTGGAAAAAAACAGAAACCATCACAAATAGCAGGATGTCCTGGCATAATTAATTCTTTTAGAATGCAATTTTTTCCTTCTTCCTCATTGAAAAGAAAGGGTTTGATGGGTAATTCTTAAGTTGGTTTTAAAAGTTTATCATAAGATTTGAAAATAATATAGAAATATTTGAAAAAAGAAGCATGTATTTTGAGTCCTGGGATGTGGCTGTGGTGCATTCAGGAAGTGAGTAATAGTAAATTATAGCTGCTGTGTTATTATTTGCCACTGTTGTTTGTTGTCCAAACTAACAGCCTGGTCCAGACAGGCTGGAGACAGAAAGACGTCCCTCAGATAGGTAAGAGATAAAGGTGAGGGGTGAGAGTTGAAAGAATGAGAGGGTAGAGATGTGTGTGTACTGTGAATAATGAGGAAGAAAGCACAATATTCATGTGACAAAATCTTAATCAGTTCTATGAGGAAGAAAGCACAATATTCATGTGACAAAATCTTAATCAGTTCTATGGTCCAGAAAGATGAGCCCTAGAATTTACCACTATTCTTAGCAATATCTTGACACATTTATTTTTTTTTAAGATTATTTATTTGTCAGAGAGAGAGTGAGAGAGAGTGCAAAGTGGCAGATGTGGAGCTGAGGAAGGAGCCAGATTCAGCCAGCTCAGTTAGTTGCTTGTTTGCTTTTAACTCAGGTCATGATCTCAGGGTTCTGGAATGGACCCCCATGCTGGGCTCCCTGGTCAGCGGGGAGCCTGCTTCTTGCTTTCCCCCAACTCCTGCTTACTCTCTCTTGTTCTCACTCTTTCTTAAATAAATAAATAAATAAATAAATAAATAAATAAAATATTTAATTAAAAAAAAAAACTTTAAAAAAATAAAAGAAAAGAAGAAAGAGAGAGAGAGAGACAAAGACAAACAAACAGACATAAGAAACCAAATAGCGCAAAGCAACAGGTAGTCCTTATTTGGGACCTCTTATTTAAAACAATTAGGAAAATTTGATAATGGAGTAAGTACTATATTAAGGAGTTACTGAAATTAAGTGAAGTCCAATTTCTTGAAGATAAATACTAAAACATTCAAGAGAAAATGTGGAGCATATGAAACATAATTTCATAATATTGATAATTGTTAAAAATTAATTATGGGGTTTTCATAATTAGTACTGAAAATCCAGCATTGTATTTCAAGTCACTTAAGCTGAATCTAAAATGTATATGATTCATTGCCAGAGACCCAGAATTCAGCAAGGCATTCCTGAAGAAGGAGGTGAGAGGACTTACCTTACCATATATCAGAACTTATTTTAAAGCAGTATTAATTCACACATTTAGCAAGTATTTGTTGAATTCTTATTATTTGCTAGGTTCTCTTATAGGCATTGAGGATATAACAGTGACAATATAGCATTGGCATAGAGATAAGCAAGAAGATGAAGAGAAGAGAAAATAGAGGCCAAGAATAGATCTATGAATATAATGATATTTGATATATGACTGATTGGAAAAGGAAGAACCCATCAGCAAATAATGCTTTGACAACTGATATCAACAACAACAATAAACAAAAACAAAAAAACGATTTGATCTCTGCATTACTTGCATACACATATACACACTCAAAACACATGGATTGTGTTGCTGGCAAACTTCAGAGAGATGTGAAATGCAAATATTAGAAGAAAATACAGGGACATCTATTTGATCTGAAAGTAGAGATAAATTTCTTATACAAGGTACAGAACATGCTAAGCATGAAAAATATACTTATAAATTTGAGTAGATGAAAATTAAGAACTTATGTTTACCAAAGCATACTAAAAAAAATGTAAATACATACACAAAGATGTAATCAAAGAAGGGTAACTTTTCAAAATCTTTAACTTCTACAAATAATTAAGAAATAAACAACCCCTAAAATGGGCAAAAAGGCAGAAATGAGCATTGAGCTGAAAGAGTGAATTGAGTGAAAACGTGAATTGAGTTTCCTAGCATTGATCAACTTCATATGCTACTGGGTCAGGGGAGTATAATTTGGCATAATCACTCAGTAAAAACAATTTTGCATTATCTTGTAAATTTCAGAATTTGCATAGACTGTGACTCAGTAATTCCACCATTAAGTATATTTCCTAGCATATCTCACAGTTTGATAGTTTGATAGTTTGATAATCTATTATTATTTAACAATATATAGATTTAGTGGTTTGAAACAACTTTAACTTTACTATGCACTTAATACTGTGGGTCAGGAATCAGGGAGAACTCAAATTATGATTCTTCTGCTTTGAGTGCCATCCATGGGGTCAATCAGTGACTCACTGGTGACTGGTCTGGTCATGAAAGCATTACTCACGTGGTGGATATCTCAATGGAAACAATTAAAGGCTGGCCTTTGATGGATGGGCTTTTCTTCCTCTCTTCACATGGTCTCAGAGCCTGTCCTCAAGATCCCTTCAGCAAGATAGACTACCCTCTGATGTACACAGACTATATTGCATCCCAGATCCGTAAGATACCAAGTTGGAAACTGCAAATCCTCTTTAGAGCTAGATCTGAAAGCAGTGAGGTACCATTCTCCCTGTGATCTATTGGTTAAAACATCCCAAGCTAAACCAGCATCAGGAGAGTCCAAACCTTTCCATGGGAAAAGTGTCAAAGAATTTACAGCCATTTTGGAGCCCCTGGGTGACTCAGTCAGTTAAACAGTGGACTCTTGATTTCAGCTCACATCATGATCTCAGGATACTGGGATGAAGTCTCAAGTCATGTTCAGCACTCAAAGCAGAATCTGCTTGAGATTCTCTCTCTGCATCTGCCCCTCACCCTGCTCATTTTTCTCTCTCTCCCAAAGAAATTAATTAATTAAATATTTTTTAAAAAGGAATTTACAGGGTGTCTGTGTGGCTCAGTGGGTTAAGCCTCTGTCTTCAGTTCAGGTCATGGTCTCAGGGTCCTGGGATTAAGTCCTGAATCAGGCTCTCTGCTCAGCAGGGAGCCTGCTTCCTCCTCTCTCTCTGACTGCCTCTCTGCCTACTTATGATCTCTCTCTCTGTGTCAAATAAATAAATAAATAATCTTTAAAAAAAGGAATTTATAACCATTTTTAATCTATGGAATGTTTATAGTGACAATGTTCATGACATAACATGACAACAACTCAAACATCCATGAAAGAAAAATGTGTTATATTTCATATAATGGAAAACGTATGTAACTGAAAATTCAGTGAATAGTTCTTTGCTGTCAAGTAGATGAATCTTCAGAATTCTGAGTAGAAAAAAATATAGTCAAGAAATATAAAAGTATGTTACATTGGTTATGTAACTACTTACAAATATCATAAGCAAATAAATATAATAAATTATATGGGTAATTTTTTAAATATGTAAAAGGGAATTGCAGACAAGATTCAGGGAAACAGTTATGTTTCTGAAAGGGATATTAGCAAATGATAAAGGAGAAAACTCAGAGCCAATAGTTTTGTGTAATATTCTTGCCTTTAAGGTTATTATTATGCTTGT